>NC_080680.1:76323394-76626019 GCF_030445035.2 Dasypus novemcinctus | reverse complement strand
GCTTTTTATTAATGTATGCTTTCTCTGAAGTCATGGAAGCAGTAATTATGTAATAAAAGTAGCTGGTCATTTAGATATTTCACTTATTTTTTAAAAGTATTACTGGAGAAAACGAACTTAAATTTTATGGGGCTGGTTGCTTTCTAAGCAAAGAAGAAGTTCTTTTAACATATCATTGCCGAACAAAAGAATGAAATGACTTATTTACATGACTGTAACTATAAAGAACAACAAACAGATCCAGTTTATAAGAATTACAAAAAGTAAAAGCTTCTCATTAAAAATGATACTGAGGGTTGTGGATGTGGCTCAAGCAATTGAACACCCACCTCCCACATGGGAGGATACCAGGTTTGGTTCCTGGTGCCTCCTAAAAAACAAACAAACAACAGGCAGACAATAAGCAAAAATCAATGAGCAGACAATGAGCAAAAAACAAAACAAAACAAAAACAACAAGCAGACAATGAGCAAAAATAATGAGCAGATAACAAGCAAACAATAAACAAGAACAGATGAGGGAGGCAACTCAGAGGAGACAATTAAAAAAAGGTGATACTGGGAAGCAGATGTGACTGAAATGGTTGAGTGCCTGCTTCCCACATGGGAGGTCCTGGGTTCATTCCCCAATGCCTCCTAAAAACAAACAAACAACAAGCAAATAAACAAAACAAAACAAAACAAAACAATTCAGGGGAGTAGATGTGGTTCAGTGTTTGACTGCCAGCTTTCCACAGATGAGGTCTCAGTACCTCAAAAAAAAAAAGTTACTGAAATGAACTATATGTAAGAATATTCTGATATTCTAATAAGGGAAAAGTTATCAAAAGGAAAAAAAGAACCACATTCATGATTGATTTTTTTAACTTTTTAAAATTTTTTTAAAGAAGCTTTAGATTATATAAATGTTACATAAAAAATATAGGGGATTCCCATATGCCCCTCCACCTTCCTATATTAACAACATCCTTCATCAGTGTGGTATATTTGTTACAACTGATGAACATATATTGAAGCATTGCCACCAACCATGGAGTATAGTTTACATGCTGTCCTGCACAATTTTGTAGGTTATGACAAAATAGATAATGGCCTGTCATGCAGGACAATTCCAATTCCTGAAAATGTCGTCTTATTACAACCATTCTTCCTTTTCCCTCTTCCCAGAACCTCTGGTGGCCACTATCTTTATATCGCTGACAAAAGTTCCTCCTTTGCTAGAATAACAGTAAGTCTATAATTCAATAATATTAAGTCTACTTTAGTCCTTTGTTCATTCCCCAATTTTGAGGATTTTGGGATGGTAAAGCCCACTCTTCTTTAGAAAAACAGTGATTAAAAATTAGATGAGGAAAAAAGTCCTAGAAAAGAATGAGGCTGTATTTTTTAAATGAAGATATTTTTGCTTATGGCTTTTTGCTTGAAGGAATTTCCTAACCTGGAAGCATAAATCCCCAGGGTTACTGGCTAGAGGTGTAAGAAAATCATAAATTTCTGCCTTGGTAGCCATGAATTTAAGCAGAAAATCCTGAAACACAGATAGCTTCAGAGGATGAGCTCCTGAATCTGCAACTAAAATACATTCAAATCCTTGACTGACCACTTAACATTTTATCAGTAGGGGAGACTTCAGGGCCATTTGGCAAAAACACAACACAAACAAAAACAAAAGCAAATACAACACTGAAGCTGGAAGTCTGAAATAACTAAGCAGAAAATTCAGCTACTACTCACCACAGGATGATATTTGGCTGTTTGAGTCCTCCTATGTGAATTCTATTCTGAAACAAAAGTATTTAACATAATTCAGAATTTCTACAATTAATTATTTATAGTGTTCATCAATCAATAACACTTCACTAGAGATACTAAAATACAGGAATGTGTGGCACATATTAAAGGTTAAAATCAGAGAATGATTACAAAAGGACCTAGAACTGAAAGAGAACTTTAAGGCATATTATATGTTTCAAGGACTTAAAGGAAGAAAATCCATAATGAACGACTAGATGGGGAACCCATAAGGAAACTGAAACCATAAATGAACAAAATGTAAGTTCTAGTGTCAAAAAGTATAACTGTAGTGAAATATTCACTGTATGGGCTTAAGAGAAGAAGGCAGACAGCTAAGAAAAGAGATGGTGAATTTGAAAAATATTAGTACAATTCTTCAATATGTGTTCATCAATTGCAACAAATATACCACACTAATAAAAGAAGTTGTTAATGTGGAAAAGTGTGGGAGGGGATGGCTGGGGTATATGGGAATCCCCAATATTTTTGATATAACAAGTATGGAATCTAAAACTTCTTTCAAAATAAAAAAAATATTATAAAAGAAAATATTCCATTTAAATAGCAATAGAGAAAAGAAAAATACATGAGACTAGAATAATTAAATGGTGAAAAGAAAAAATAAATAAATTACCCAGGCTACACTGTGAAATTACCCTCAAAATGAAATTATATGAAGGAGTAGGAAGCCCTGTATACTGACAAGAAAAAGATTCATAATCTGGAGTTGTGTAGGGACAGAGAGGAGTGACAAGGCAGGGACAAAAGAACCTGATCTGGATGGAATATATGACAAAAGATAGGAGGAATATGTGAATTCCTAGCCTCAATCCATCTTTCTTTGGTGTCTGAGAGCCATCTGAGAGACAAGTTAGTGAGTGCATACCAGTTAAGTACCATTAGAAATAGCAAATACTATTTCCTGCTGTGAGAATTTGAGTAAATTCTACTTTTCCTTTGTCTGGTGAGAACCTCCCATTGGCAGCACGTCACTTTCTTAATTTCTGGAAGTTCTGAATCTCCAGAAATTACAAGACCTGACTTTGCCAGTGAAACAACATTCAGCAGCAACATGTGTGAGTGCCCTTCCTTTGCAATAGCCCAAGCCACTCTTTAGCAATTCTAAGGTGAGAGTGGAATTCTAGACATGTATGTGCATGGTAATGTAATGGGACTGTAAAGAAACAGCCCAAGAACTCCCTCCAGGCTAAAGCAGTGGCAAAACACTAACTGCAGCCTTAGAGGAGTCAAACTGGGGACATAGGCCAGGTAGAAAAAAGATTGTCCTAATAACAATTCTTTCTGCATAAAGACTTTCATGATGATATAGTCATTACTGAATCCATATCTTCTATTTAAATAACAGCATTATTGCAATATAATACAACATAAAATTCACCATTTTGAAGTTTACAATTTAGTGGTTTTAGTATATTCACAAAGTGTATAACGATCACCACTATCTATTCACCCTAAGAAGAAATCACATATCCATTAGTAGTCTCACTTTCCATTTAACCCTCCCCTTAGGGCCTATAGAACTCACCAGGAAAATCATTGGAGACTACTCTGGCGTTTTCTTTTTTGGAAAGTTATCAATTATTAATTCCATTTCTTTAATATGTATGGGACTAGTCACATTACATATTTCTCCTTGTGTGAGTTTTGTAACTTGTATCTTTTAGGAATTGGTCTATATCAACTTTTATTAAATTTGTGAGAATAGAGTTGTTTGTATTATTCCTTTATTATCCTTTTAGTTTCCATGGATCAGTAATGACGGCTTCCTTTCACTTTTGATATTGGTCATTTGTATCTTCTCTATTTTTTTCTTTTAGTCTTCCTAGAAGTTTATCAATTTTACCAATCTTTTCAAAGAACCAGCTTTTGGTTTCACTGATTTTCTGTATGGTTTTTCTGTTTTCAGGTTTATTGATTTCCATGCTAATTTTTTTTTTTTTTTGAGATACCTGGGCTGGGGATTGAACCTGGGACCTCATATGTGGTAAGCCGGCACTCAACCACTGCATGACATTGGCTTCCCCATGCTAACTTTTAATATTTATTTTATTCTGTTTGCTTTAAGCTTAAACTGCTCTTCTATCTCTAGTTTCCTAAGGTACAAGATTAAATTAATGATTTTAGCTTTTTCTTCTTTTCTATTATATACATTTAATGCTATAAATTTCCCTCTAAGCCCCATCTTTGCTGTACCCCACAAATTTTGAGTAAGTTATGTTTTTATTTTCATTTAGCTTAAAATATTTTTTAAATTTCTCTTGAGATTTGTTTGACCGAAGAGCTATTTAGATGGGTGTTGTTTACTTTTCAAAGATTTGGGGATTATCAAGCTATCTTTCTATAATCTATTTCTAGTTTAATTTCTTTATGTTCTGAGAACTTACTTTGTATGATTTTGATTTCCTTATATTTGTTAGCTATGTTTTATAGCCCAGAATGTGATCCATATTGTTGAATGTTCCATGTGAGCATGAGAATATTGTGCATTTTACTATTGCTGGATGAAGTATTCTACAAATTCTGTAAGTTGTAAATGGTCAGGAAACATTACCTTTGCCAGAGCACTGTTACTAGGTGGTCCCCCAAAATGGAGCTATCTGAAGAATTCACATAAATCTTTGAGCAGGAACAAAGAGGTTAGTGTAAACGAAACATAAAGGCAGAGAAGAAGTAGGAAACTAGTTCATGTAGAGTCTCTAGGCCATGGTGAAGACTTGGGATTTCATTGTAACTTAAGATGGATTTGAACAGAGGAGTGACATGATCTGACTCAAGTTTAGAGAGTTCATTCTGGCTGTTTGAAGACTAAATGAAGTGCATTATCAGAACAAATGCATATTAAAGAAGCCCAAGAAACAGTTAATGGTGGCTCAGACTGGGGTAGGAGTGGTACAGTTAAAGAGATGTGGCCAGACTCTGGATATAATTTGCAGGTATTGCCAAAAGAGTTTACTCCTCTATTGGTGAAGAGCTAGGGAAGAAAGACAGGAATAAGTTGAGGTCAAGAAATTAGACCTAACAAATGGAAGAATATAAATAGCATTTATTGAGATGGGAAAGAATGAATTTTCTATTACACCAGAACTTAGTGGCTTAAAATTGCAAGCATTTATTATCTCACAATTTTTGTAGGTCAGGAATCCAGGGGTAGTTAAGCTGGGCCCTTTGGCTCAGTCTTTCACAAGAATGCAATCAAGGTGTGGGCTAAAGCACCAGTCACCTCCAGGCTTGAGGACAGGAGGATCCACATCCAAGCTTATTCATAGGGATGGTGGCAGAATTATGGTTCTTACTGGCTGTAGGATAGAGAAATCAGTTGCATACAGCATAGTAGCTGTAAGCTACTGTGAGGCTTAAGCTGTAAGCACAAGTGAGGAAGGGAGTAAGAGAACAAGTAAAATGTAAGATAAAGTCTTTTTGTAACCTAATTTTGAAAGTAAGATCACTTTTGCCATATTATAATCTTTAGAGGTGCAGCCTGTACTCAAGGGGAAGGGATTATAAAAGGTCATGAATACTAGGAAGTGGGGATAATTGCCATTTACAACAAACAGTTCATTTGGGTAATGGGAATAATCAAGAATCAGTTTTGAAGATCCTGAGTTTGAAATCCCTATTAAAGAGAAAATTGTACATGTAAGTAGGAACTTGAATGTAACATTGAAATTCAGGTAACTGCTAGTCATATATAAATATGAAAATCATCAGTATATGGGTAGTATTTAAAACCATGAGAATGGATGAGGTCACTCCAAGAAAGTGTGAGTAAAAGTAAAGAGATATAGGACTGATATTTGGGAGCAGGTCAATGTTTAGATTGGTAAGAGAGAAGGAGTCAATAAAGGAAACCAAGAAGGAGTAGCCCATGAGATTAAAAGAGAAGCAAGAAGAAAATGGTATCCTAAAATCCAAGTGAAGACAAAGGTTGAGGAAAAGAAGAAAACAGGAATTATGTTGCAGAACCAACTATACCACTGAAAAGAAACACAAAAGCTGTATAAAAAGATTCTGTTTGTATGCATCAAGGAATTTCCATGTTAGTGAGGATTTGGGGGTGGGGACAATATCTGGGAGAGGATGAAAGCATAGAGAAGTAACCAGGCACTTAGCACTACTTCTCCTTTTAAGGTAACTGCAAATTCTAAACTTGCATTTGGGAAGAAAAGCAGTACTTTGGCAAACTCATGAGACTGAAGGACAATGACTATAGTTCAGACCCCACCAAGAAAGGAGGGCTCTGGCAAATACCCCAGGCTATGGGGTGGAGTGGGACCCCAATATAAAATATCTAAATATAATGGTGAACATATATAATCCAGGTCTCACAGGAGTTGAAATTTAGTTTTGGGGCATATTGGTCCCTGATTGGAGTAATGTGAGCCAGGATTTTTAGTGCCATTTATCAGTTGCTTTCCTAATGCAAAAGTATATTGTCCCTGAAAGAAGATAACATCAACCAGAGCCTAAAATTACATCTACAATTCTGCCTTTATAATATCTGGCACTCAAATGCAAAGATGTAGGCAAATGAGAAGAAAAGACATGATTGAAAGAAAACTAGAGAAAAAAGTAAACTAAAGAAGCAGTCCACAGTAGATCTAATAATGTAGTTATTAGAAATAAATTTCAAGTGTTATTAACATGTTTAAGGAATTAAAAGACAAATGGAAGAAATCTGGCAGAGTCTTGAAACAATTAAAAAGAATAAAATTGAAAATATAGAGTAGAAAAATACCCACCTGAATTTGGAAGATATAAATTTGGGCTTAAGTGGATAGACAGTGGGATTCAAGGAAAGTTAGTATAAAAGTACAATTCTCTGTTAGCAGCACTAGTGAAAACTAGACTTCCAAAGGAGGAAATTTAAAAACTTGAAGAGAAAAAAACCTGATTTTTCCAGTTACTGGAAATATCCTTATATTCCTTGGCCACCCGGGGAGACTTTATATCCACTCACAAATTGGCATATATGCCCATTGACTACCCCAAGTAGCTGGGGGTATGTACTGCATACTGCTTAGTATAAGAGGTTATTTGGGTTGATGAACAATCTCCAAATGGACTCAAATTTTTGTAAGCAGACTCTTTTGGCAGTATGATAACTAGATTTTTGTAAGGGATAAATGAGGAAGTTGAGCAGACCTACCCTGACAGAGATAATTTTCTCACTCCCTCTTTGATTAGCAAATGTAATATTCCCTTCAAAGTAGGATTATTACCTGGGTAGGTAACACTAGGAAGGCTATATGATGATTAGAGAGAAACTAACTTGATGCCACTGACACAGACAGTGATAGAAGCTGTGATTTAGGAGTGCCTCAACTTTGAGCATCTTATGTAATCTTGCTCTTTAGGGAAACTACTCAGAGGGCAGTAACTGATTTGCTAGCTCATTTACCACACATGGAAGCAAATGCAAAATATTTACATGGAAAATTAGGGCAACAAATATTCATACTATTTTAAAAAAAGGTGGCATTTAGGTAAGCATTTAAAATGGAGTAAAGAAGTGACAAACAGCTTAGTTGATGGAAGTTAGATGACGTTGTTAGAATGGCTGTGAAAGAAAGAGATAAAAATGGAAATTGATGAACTGACCAGGAAGAGATGATTATCCATATTGGGAGATGGAAGATGTAGTGAGTTGAATGGTGGCCCCCCACAAAGATATGTCCACCTAAAACTCTGAATGTGACCTTTTTGGAAAAAGGGTCTTTGCATTTAATTAAATTGAGATGAAATCAGTCTGTATTAGGGTGGGCCCTAAATACAAAGACAAGTGTCTTCATAAGAGCAGAGAAGAGAAAAAGACATGGAGAAGGCAATGTGAAGATGGAAAGTCATTGGAGAAATACATCTACAAGCCAAGAATTGCCAGCAGCCGGTAGAAACTAGGGCTCCCTTAGAATATCAAGGCCATACCAATCCTGTTGACAACTTGATTTCAGACTTCTGATTTCCAGAAATGAGAGAATAAATTTCTGTTGCTCTGAATCAACCAGTTTTGGTAATTTGTTATGGCAGCCTCAGGAAATTAATACAGAAGGTAAGAAAGCAGATTAAACACACCCCAGCTGTGACATCTCCATCTTTTAAATGGTCCCTTCAAATTTATACATATATCCCAGTTTGGGTAAATTCAAATCCAATTGTAAGAATTGTGATTTAAATACTTGAAATGGGGGCTGGGTTTCCTCTCTCATTTAAAGCTATAGAACTTGGAAAAGACTGACTGAAGGGCTAAATATCTGCTTACCCCACACCAGTGAGGGATGCAAGAAGGTCTTTGCAATTATATGGATAAAACGGTCTGGATGTGGTATTTTAAATTTGGGGGAATAATAGATGTTAATGTTCAATGTTTAATAATCCCATGGTAGGTAGAGAGGAAATTCTAAAGGGCCCATAGGCAAAAATTAGAGTATAATGTGGTTGTGAAGGGATGATTAGTTATGGTCAAGTTACAAACTGAAAAACACACTTGGAAAAAATATTCTGTTTTGTGTTGCCATTACCTGAATTGCATACTTTCAACGGATGTTGTCTGTAAATGGAAACTGCCTCTTTCACTGTTGTATGGGGTCTTGACTAAGGTGTCCTTCAACCAAATTTATTGAACATGCTAAATGATAATTTTTAGAATTAACCCAAGTCCTCCTCTGGAATAAACATTAAAGCAAAACAGAATTTCAGAGCAAAATAAGAGATAAATGCTCTGATTTGGAAAATGATTGAAGTAGGAGAATGGATTCCCACCCACTCCATGCATAACAGTCTAGTCTAGTTAGTACATAAAACAGACTGTTCATCAGATTGATGGTAGCCTATTGAGAATTAAACAGGTGCCCCGTATTGCTTTCATTGGATCAATAGACTTAAAAACATGCAGCAGATCAACAGTTATAGGAATACCACAATAGTCTTGGCCAATGCATCAATGCCTCCTTTTCCCTTCCTACTTTAGAGTTCAACCAGGCACAACTTTTGTTTTTGTGAAATGGTGTTCGATATACACACCCTGTTTTGCCACAGAGATATCAGAATTTTGCCATAAACTAGTGTGGTTTTCTGGGAGTTGATCAACTTTAAGGCTAGGTACACAGAGACTGACTTCTACAATAGTGGAGAGAGGATCTTGGGGAACTTGATCTCCTTTAAACCAACAAAATTACAGGTAAAACAACTAAAGTTAGTCACTTCAGCTATTGTCATTAACCAAAGCCAGAGAATGAACAGAAAATCTTCTCTCCAAGAGATACTACTAAACCTTGGTAAGATGGAGGGGTCTGTGATGTTTTAACTTGGGGGCTCTTCTCATCCTCACTCCTTGCCCAGTGGCACAGTGGTCAAAAGCTGGCAGTGTTGCAGACAGTGGAGAGATCTGACTTCTTTTGGAGCTGTTAAAAGCACCATCCCCAAGGCTGTCTGAACTTGCATATCCCTGGAAAAAAATTTATTTCTGAGATAAGATGGCTGCTAGATTTGACTCAGAGTTCAGTTTAGTGAGTGGAGGGAGGGGGAAATGTGCAAAGGGAGTTGGTCTACCCTCTGGCTTTACTGAAACAATAGCGAACTGTTAGCAACGCCTCGACTGTCTGAGCTTGTGATTTCAGTTAGGGCACAAAAGAGGATGGCCAAAGAATTTTTAAAAGAAACCCTGGATAACTAGACAACCATAAACACCACCAAAACCACAAGTGACAAAAGAAAAAAATTAAATTAAACTTATTCAAAATTAAAATATTTGTTCTTGAAAGGACACCATCAAGGAAGTGAAAGGACAACCCACAGAATGGGAGAAAATACCTGCAGATCATCTATCAGACAATGGACTTGTATCCAGAAAATAGAAATTACTTTTGTATCTCAACAATAGTAAGACAAACAACCTAATTAAAAATGAGTGAACATATGAATAGGTATTTCTCCAAAGATGATATACAATTAGTCAATATACACATGAAAAAATTACCAATGCCATTAGTCTCTAGGAGAATGCAAATCAAAACCACAATGTTATATCATGTCATATGCAAACACTTCATACACACAAAACATCAAACAACAGAGTGTTGGCAATGATATGGAAAAACTGGAACCCTCATGCACTGCTGGTAAGATTGGAGAAGTTTGGCCGGCCCTCAAAATGCTAAACATTTTATTTTCATGTGACACAGCTCTCCCACTACCAAGAGAATCAAAACTTGTGTTCATAAATATTTACAAAACAAGCTTTTACACAAATGTATATAACACCATTATTCATAATAGCCAAAAAATGAAAACAATCCAAATATTCATTAACTAATAAATGGGCAAGTTGTGATATGTCTATATAGTGATAACAAGGCATGAAAATACTAATAGATGCTACACATTGAAAATCTTATGCTAAATGGAAGAAGCCAGTACAAAAGACCACATATTGTATGATTCCATTTGTGCAAAATGTCCAGAATAGGCAAATCCATCAAGACAGAAAATGGATGAGTGGTTTCCAGGCACTGTGGGTTAGGGGACTTAGGGAATGACTGCTGATTTGTCTCGGGTTTCCTTTTGAGGTGATGAAAATTTTGTAAAATTAGATGGCAGTAATGGTTGGATAACTCTGTGATTGTAATAAAAACACTGAACTATACATTTTAAATGGGTGAAACTTATGTGACATATATCTCAACAGAGCTGCTTAAAAAACAACAGAACAAATACACTGCATTGATGATAATATGGAAGTTGTCACTTTAGAGAAAAAGGAACAAAGGAGTTAAGGGATGTAGTTACCCATAGGCCACATAGGGGCTTATTGCTAAACACAGCTACAATTCAAAGCCTGGGCCAGGCTTTAAAATTTGCATGACTTGTGTTGTTCAGAGAAACCAACTTTTTTATCTTTTAAACGAACAAACATTTACTCCTTCTTCTTTTTACTACCCCCTTTCCCAGTAATTTCTAATCTGCTTTCAATCTTGCAAATATGCTATATCTAGCTGTTTCTTACATGTTGCCCTTTCCGTTTTCTCTAGAGAAGGGAAATTGGATTCATGCTAATTTAGGTAATCTACCTACAAGACTGCACTTGGCAATCTGGAGTAAAGACATGCCACTGTGCCCCCTAATGATACAATTGACTAGCAGTTGTTTGGAGCTACCATTTGGCTCACGATTTTTTTTTTTTTTTTTTTTTTTGCCTCTTTTTACTGACTTGTTACTTTTTCAGGTAAAATGATAGAGCTATTGCACTTGAGTAAGGACAGGGATTGCTGGACAGCTGAAGATCTGTATATTGTGTGGCTGTGACTCAAGATGACAGGTTGCCAGGGTGTGATTGGAATTGCTGTTGCATGTCCAGAATGTCAGAGCTTGATTTGCTCCTTTAAATATACCAAATATGAATAAGGAAGGAAAGCTTTTAGGGAGAGTGACCACAGAACCCAGATACTCTTGAGGGAAGTAGACAGAAGTAACATAGTGACCACTTATCCCTGATACTCTTAGAGTTTCAGAGGGCCCTCTTGGGGGAGGCCTGATGGCATAAGCAGTTGGAGCTCTCTTTGGGGGTAAAAATAATAGATTGTTTCATAGCAAACATAATTTGGGATGCCTGCTGGTTAGTCAAATTGTACCCATGCTCCAATGCCCAAGGAAACTGTCCGATGGTGACTTAATCAACACTTGTCCCACAGGACCAGAGATGATATTGATATTTTATGAACCAGGTTAGATTTATTAGGTCAAGCAGATATCCTGTTCTCAGAGACTGGACATCATGATGAGAAAGACTTGCTAACCTGAATACAAATACTAGAAAGAGTTCAAGTCCAAGAGACTGGTCACAGCTGCAAGTCAATCTAAGAGGATAATGAAGCAATTCTCGAGTAGTATGGCCATGCAGCAGGCTGATCTGCAGTGCTCCTGTCATTTACACAGAGAGCGGGCTTATACCCTGACTCAGGAAGATGACTGGATATAGTTTGGAATTGGAAATGCTAGAGATCCAGACTAAGGGACTACATTTATAAATGGGATTACTGTAAAACTGCCATCATAGAATATCACTGACTAGTGTGGCCTTTACAGTTCTCTTTTGGCTTGGTTATTACAAATAGAAAGGGAACTTTAATTTCTCTGTTTTAACTCATCAGAATTGAACAAATAAAGCATCAAAGTGCTATATCAGTCAGGGTTCAGCCACAGAAGCAGAACTAGTAGAGTACACATACAGGAAGAAATGTATTACCTGAAATTGACTTACATGATTGGGGAGACTGATTAAGTTCAAAATGTATAGGGCTGGTAGTCAAGGTGGGAAAAATTATGGGCAACCTGGAAAAACTCATGACCATGGGCAATCAGGAAAGGAAGCTTAAGAGCAGAATAGAATTCCATGGGAAGAGTCAAAGCCTGTCCAAGGGTAGAATTTCATGTCTTTTTCTTTTTTGGCTTCTGAGATGGCTGAAGGACAACTCTCTTAAGCTTCCCTGAGATCCTCTTGTTTGACTGAAGGGTTATGTGAGTCACATCTTCAATTTCTTCAAATAGCCTGGTCTGTGATTGCACCTTTAAGACCTTAGAAATCACCTCAATTAAATATCCAAGTTCAGCTTTTACAAGTTTTCCTTTCCACATAACTGCTGGACACAATTATGTTAAGCTTTCTGCCAATGTATGTCAAGGATCTCCTTTCTTCCAATTTTCAGCAACATTTTTATCCCTTCTTTTGAGCCCTCACCAGTAGCATCCTTGAAATTTAGATTTCTATGTAGTCTGTTCAAGGAAATCTAGGTTTTTTCCTATATGCTCTTTGTTGTGGGTTGAATTGAATCCCCCCTAAAACATATGAAGTCTTAACCCCAATTGCTTGTGAATGTGGCCTTATTTGGAAACAGTCTTCACGATGTAACCAAGTTAAGATGAGGTCATGCTCGATTGGAGGGGGCCCTAATCCACTGCCTGGTATCCTTTGAAAAAGAGAGAAATTTGACCGTAGAAACAGGGAAACACACAGGGAGAATGCCATGTGGTGACCAAAGCAGTGAGTGACTGGAGTGGTATGTCTACAAGCCAAGGAAGGCTGAGGATTCCTCGCAACTACCAGAAAGGCAGGGAGGAATCCCTGGGTGGGCGCTGAATTGTTATAACTGACTTTGAGGTAAAAGGAAAGATAAGGTATATTAAAATTATGTAGAGTTATACACTGCAGGCTCTAGGTGCCCCCTTTGCATTTCAGAAGAACATAATAGTCTTAATAATGGATGACAAGCACGAGTAATTTAACAGAAGTATATTTATTTGCCCATTTATTATGGATCTTTACCTTGCCTTTTAATACTGAGGAATAAGTTCATCTGATGGTATTCCTTTTAAGGTATTGGAAAAGTTGAGGTTTGATAACTGAAGAAAAGATTGTTAGAATATCAGCTATTAGGTCTTACATACCTTTTAGTAGAAGATAATTGTAATCTCATATATATATTCATACTTTCATTAATGATTCTGTTATGCTTGGAGAATTAGAGATAAAATGCATATATAGAATACAACGTCTTAAATGCATTAACCTAAAATAGCCATCAGCATGCAGCCATATTTAATAACTTCTCTTTTATTATTTTATTCCTTGTCATAAAGCCTATCAGTGATTTTAACATTTTGTGATATTCTTAATTTTAAAGTTCTAAAATAATAACTTTAAAAATGTCAGCTTTTAAAATAGAGAAATTCATTGTTTGGGAGATAGCATGTGAATGGTTGCATGTACTAACTGGAGAGAAAAGTGGAAAATCGACATTGCTGAAAGGCAACCCGTAGTTTGATTAATGAACTCTAATAATCATGTATGATAATAGTAGTGATGAAACACATAAATCAAGGACTCCAAGAGATGAAACCCTAGGGGTTAGAACACAATAAAGTGAAACACATAAAACAACTAACAACTTGCCCTTCTCAGCTGTTTCTGGAGGAAGTGAGAAAATACTCTCCTAATTCTTCAAAATTGCAAGCTAGCTCTCATATGGGTAAGGGTAAAATACAAACTATTATGATGGCCCAAAGAAATCTTAGTCTGAAAATTTAGTTAAATTTAACCCTGATCAGTGGTATTCAAGACATTTTATTTAAAAAACATATATATGTATATTGCATGGAAGAAAGCCTTAAATCTAGGTCTCAAAGAAATTCCCACACACAGGTTTTCCAGAGGAAAACAAGCTCACAATCAAACATCTAAAAATAAATAAGGAAATAAGCCACCTTGAATAAGAGTCGTGAGAAACAACAAATAACTGAATCACCCACAGAGACTCAGACTATAGCAAACATCATTGTTAATAATGAAACAAAACTTTCCTTCAGGGATTGGAAAAAATCAAAGATGTCCAACAATATCATGTCTTTTCATTGAACTGGAGGTCCTAAATAAGAATAAATAAATAAAGGCCAAGGAATAATTAAATACACAAATTCTCAAAAGATTTAAATCTTGGAAAAGTTAAATTTATTATATACTGAATTAAAATTATTACTTAAAGAAGTTATTTGGGTATGTAGAACTTTAAAATATTGTTTGAGTTAATAGCCTCCTTAATAAATAGATACAAATTAAGTGTAAAAAAACAGCAATAGCTATCTTTTAAAATAATATATTTAACTAGATTGTATACAGCATGTAAATCCAAAATACACAGAGAAATGAGAAAAAGTCAATCCAATAGAAAAATTGTGAAAGAGCTTTACAAGATCCCACTAGCTAATAAATAAATGAGGTTGACAAGGTTGTCAAACTCATTGACAATCAGAGAAATGCAAATTATAGCTATAATGAGAAACTGTTACTTGCACAAAATTAGTAAAATTTTAAGTCTTAACAATATAATATTTGGGTTAGAATGTGAAACTATTTAAAAATCAAAAGAGGGAGGTGGACTTGGCCCAATGGCTAGGGCATCCGCCTACCACATGGGAGGTCCGTGGTTCAAACCCCGGGCCTCCTTGACCCGTGTGGAGCTGGCCCATGCACAGTGCTGATGCGCGCAAGGAGTGCCCTGCCATGCAAGGGTGTCCCCCGTGTAGGGGAGCCCCACACACAAGGAGTGTGCCCTGTAAGGAGAGATGCCCAGTGTGAAAGTGCATCCTGCCCAAGAATGGTGCCGCACACATGGAGACCTGACACAACAAGATGATGCAACAAAAAGAAACAGATTCCCAGTGCCACTGATAAGGATAGAAGTGGTCACAGAAGAACACACAGCGAATGGACACTGAGCAGACAACTGGGGGGGCAGGGGAAGGGGAGAGAAATAAATAAATCTTTAAAAAAAAAATCAAAAGAATTTTCCATTATCTAGTGACATCTCTCTCCTATCCAGCAAGTATAAGTTTAGGTATAAACCTTAGAAAACTCATGCCATAGACTCCAGGATACAGGCACATCTTTTTCACAGTGACCTTGAATTGGAAGCTATTTAAGTGCCACTACAGAGAAAGCTGGAGAAAGAAAGCAAAGTGTATTCATGAATTTGAATTACATACAGCAAAGAAAGTAAAGTGTACTTATACTCACACCATTGTATAAAAGAAACAAGACGCAAAGTATACATAAATTGTAAATCTATTTATATAAAGTTTAAAAACAGGGAAAACTAAACTATATGATGTAGAGATGCATAAACATGCAGTAAAACTCTAAAGGCTGGAGAGAACTTATTTCTTTTTTAAAAATTTTTTTATTTTTATTTTTATTTTTAATATTACATTCAAAAAATATGAGGTCCCCATATACCTCCCACCCCCCTCCCCCCACTCCTCCCCCCATAACAACAACCTCCTCCATCATCATGAGACATTCATTGCACTTGGTGAATACATCTCTGAGCACCACTGCACCTCATGGTCTATGGTCCACATCATAACCCACAATCTCCCACAGTCCACCCAGTGGGCCATGGGAGACCTAGAATACTCTCTCTCTCCCTCTCTCTTTCTCTTTCTTTCTCTCTCTCTCTCTGTCTCTCGCTTAATTTTTATGTTAGCATTGAGAACTTATTTCTTATCAAAATCAGTTCATTTTGGTGGGAGGAAATATTTGGGGTCAAGAAGGAGCACAAGCAGTGTGGGAGTTTTATACGGAGTTGGAGACATCCTATTTCTTATCTGTGTGGTGGTTACACAGTGGCACATTTATAATTATTCCTTAAAATAGAAACATGTTTTATCTGCCTTTGTGTATTTATATATCACATAAAAATTTAAGCGAGAGACAGAGAGAGAGAGAGAGAGAGAGAAAGAAAGAGAAAGAGATAGGGAGAGAGAGAGTATTCTAGGCCTTTTTATTCCCATGTAAATTTTAGAATTAGCTTGTCAATCTCTAGAAAAGCCTTGCTCTAGTTTTAATTAGATGACATAAAATCTATAGATCAATTTGGGAATAACAGAACTTTTAAACCACACATTCCTTTAAAAAAGAGTAATTGATTTATTAAACATACATTGGGCATTTAACAAAATTCATCACATAATAGGAACTGAATGGGAAAGTTTAAGATTAAACATGATTTCATTGGAAGAAAAGATTACTATCAGGTATTAAAATAAAATCATATAATCACAAAAGTAAAACAATATCCTGCAGATACCTGCAAGGGTAGACAGACCTAAACAACAAATAGAAAGCTCAGAAAAAAATTCTTAGGTATTTGAAAATGTTATATGTTGTAAAAATGCTATTTCAAGTTGATATGAAAGTATAGAAATTTTTTAAAAATTCCAATTTATTAACTGAAAAAATGCCTCATACTTCATAATACTTCATAAACAAGTTAAGATGTATGCAAAATATATTTGAAAAATAAACCACAAAACTTGTGAAAGCTAATATAAGCACAATTTTATCTGTTCCTCTTTTAGCATAAAATTAAAGGAATTTAAAACACCATAATGTCAATGGAGACAAATATATAATCTCTTTACATATAAAACACCACATTAAAAAAAATGAGGGACAACCACAATCAAATTGCAATGCAAATATACAAGAGTTCTTATAAAATATTTTAAAAAGTTGAATACAAAAATTATGTAAAACTATACAAATTTAGTAGTTTTTAATTATAGAAAGATATTTATTGAAATATGTAGGATGTCAATCTTGTTTACTATTCATCAAAACAGCATCCCTAATATATCTCTGCTCTCTCCAGGTGTGGTGTTGGCAAATATGTCTTCCTTTAATCTTGGTTGTAGGTTATTTGTAGAATTCAATTCTGATTTCCTTATACCAAGATAAAACTTTTCACTTCTCTGCCAAACTTATTTTCACATAAATTCCATTCATTGATAAATATCTATGTATTGAAGAGGATCACATTTTGGTGAAATATTTTGTGTTTTGATATGCCCACAACCACCTTGCAAATCAGGTGCCCTACCTCTCCCTGTAATAGGCATAGCTTTAAAAGTATCCCCACAAAAGATTGGCCTTTTCTGAATTTTTTAAATTTGTTCAGCAGCTTGGAAAGTGACCAGAGCAACATGTGATGTGTAAATTAATTTCAGGGCAGGAGTCTCTAAGTCAATATTTGTTGTGATGGAAATGGTAGCACGATATAAAACCCACCTTTGAGGTGTTACATCCAATACCTCCTTGATTTCTACTAACAAAATAATAAAGCTCAGTCCTATAATATGCGCATTAGAAAATGAAATTCTGAAGAAAACAGCTACTCATAGATCATTGTAATTGGGTAAAAGTTGGATTTATGTTACATATTTTAAACATAAGCCAGCAAATATATGATCCTGAATAAAGTCATCTCATTATGGTCTGTAGTAGGCTGAATTGTGGCCCCAGAATTATTAGGTCTTAATGCCTAGAGCCTGTAAATGTTACTTTATTTGGAAAAAGGGTCTTTGCAGATGGATTAAGTTAAGCATCTTCAGATGGTGACAGCACTGTGGACCTTAACTGCTAGCACACGTATGCTTATACGAAGACAGCAGAGGGAGATGTGACACGTGCACAAAAGAAGGCAATGTAACCACGGAGACAAAGAATGGCGTGCTGTGACAGAAATCAAGGAGCGTCAGCAGCTCCAAAAGCTGAAAGAGTTAAGAGACAGATTCTCCCTGAGAGGCTGAGGAGGGAGCTTGGCCCTGACAACAGGTCCATGAGTTTGAACTTCTAGCCTCTAGAACCGTGAAAGAATACGTTTATATTGTTTTAAGCTCCTCAGTTTGTGGTAATTTGTTAGAGCAACCACTAAAATCTAATATACAGTTCATGATATAGGAATAGGAATAACAATTACCATAAGTGCTTTGAATCTTTTTATTAAACCATTGGCTACCCATCTGCAGAAAGAAGACAGACATAACCTGTGAAAACACTGGCATACTTGTTCCTAATAGCAGTAATTTCTTAGTGTCATTTTTCATGATAATTTGTAAAGTGTGTCCTTTCTCTTTTTAATATTTCTTACTCTCCTGCATATTCAAATGTATTCCTTGAAAGTCTCTGTCAATCAAGGTTTCTCAATTGCAGCACTCATTTACCTTCTCATTTTAACTCTGATCCATAAAAGTCTATATGATAGACAAATACAGAAAATTGTCATAAACATTTTTTAAACATGAGACCCGGAGGCTATTAATGTTAGAATTCACTATCAAGTTCATAATTTTCTATTATTTTCTCATATAATAAGTAGTCATCATTCATTATTTGGAGAGTATCTCCTAGTTAGGGGTTCTTAACAAGGGGTCTGTGAGCTTAAACTGAAATTAAAAAAAAAACACTTTTCTTGTGGGGACGTGTTGGTGTGGGTGTGATATATTTATTAAATAATACACAGTATAGTGTGGACTTAGTATGAGATCTGTGGTTTTCACCTGACTGGCAAAGGGGTCTGTGGAACAAAAAAGGTTAAGAACCCCTGTTCTAGATCTTGGAAAACAAATTTTGGTAGCTGAGCTATAACATCCTCAGGTATTTGTTAGATTATGTTTTTGTTCTTATTTTTAGTTTTTGGTTGTTTTGTTATTTTTAACGAGGTAAATAATATGATAAAAACTTTTTAAAGAGTTACAATAAAAAGGAATTTGACTGCATTTGGGTAAATTGGGAAAGGGTTTTGGGGTTTATGTATAAGTCTTTCTTGAATATGTAGCCATTTTGTCCATTTGAAAGAATTTGCTGAGCTACAACCTTAATTGTTCCCTTCTTATTGAAACTAAGTTTACGTAGAGATTTTAACAACAGATATCTTGGCCACATTTTTATTTGATTCTTGCCTCAAAACTGAGTAGTAATCAGCCTTCGTTGCCCATATGCCTAGTCACTAGTTTTATCTTTTACCAATTAGGGATAAGAAAAATTTTGAACTTTCTCTATCCCCTTTCATTCTGCTTGCAAACTTGCTTACCTCTCTTTTAGATATCCTTGTCAAATGCAGCCAACACTAATGAACAAATCCTACTATTATTCTGTTTTCCAATCTTTTTCTCTGGAACTACAAATTGATTGGATGCATAATTTTTCTTTCTTTTGCCCTATTTGATAACACTTGCCTACATTTCCCCTGAAAACTTTCCGTGAAATTTACACTGTTCACTGAACAGTGTGAGCTGACCCCTAGTGTAGCAGCATCTCCATCCCCATTGTCATCTACGTTCTTTGCTGACTGGCAAATCATCTAGGAAAGGAAAGTACAACTAGGGGACAATGTGGATGGGATTCTTAAATTTTATTGTGCAACTTTCTGAATTTTTTTACTATGTTAGAATTAGGATGTCTGTGCATATTGCTTGAATAAAAGAAGAAAGGAAAACAGAATGTAACAATTGTCTTGTTGATGTAGGCTGAACAATATAGGGTTCAAATCTTGTAGTTAAGTGCTTTCATGCAATTGCCATCTGACCTGCTGTCTCTGCAGTGCCAAAGGAAAATTCATCACTGAACTCTGGAGCATCAGCAGGTCCTCAGGAAATGCTCTGCTGCTTCACACAGCCCTTACTCAAGTGATTTTCCCATGAAGAGATGCTCCTTTCTCACATCTACCAAATATCAGCAAAGGCCCTTCCAGATGATTTGCCCTGGAGGCTACATTCAGTTGACTCCTGAAGTCAGTGGCTATAATCTGAAACATTTTGTTTTTGTTTTGGCTGGAATGATTTACCCTAGGCAAGTTCTGAAGTCTTGCCTCTTATTTATTTTTACTTTGCATACCACAATTGCAGAAAATAGAGTGTTCTTCTGAATGTTTGGAGCAATATTAACAAAAGACTTTTCACATTAGTGTCACCATGTTAGGAATAAAACAAATGACTCTAAATATCTAAAACCACTCAGGAAAGAAAAGCTCTTCCTCCTGATCACTAAAGTTAAACTTCTCAGCTTTAAGTTTGTTCCCTTCTTTAAATTTGGACTTGAGTAAAGCATGGTATTGTGCTTTTTTCTTTTGAAAATGTGGTGAGCAGGTGCTCAACCGCTTGAGCCACATCTGCTCCCCCATGGTGTTGTTTTTTTTTTTTTTTTTTTTCTTTTTTTTTTTTTTTTTTTTTTAATTTTTTTATTTTTTATTGACTTTGTAATAATATTACATTAAAAATATATATGTGAGGTCCCATTCAACCCCACCCCCCCACCCCCCCTCTCCCCCCCCCCAACAACACTCGTTCCCATCATCATGACACATCCATTGGATTTGGTAAGTACATCTTTGGGCACCTCTGCACCTCATATACATTGGTTCACATCATGGCCCATACTCTCCTCTATTCCATCATGTAGGCCCTGTGAGGATTTACAATGTCCGGTGATTACCTCTGAAGCACCATCCAGGGCAGCTCCATGTCCCGAAGACGCCTCCACCTCTCATCTCTTCCTGCCTTTCCCCATACCCTTTGTCCATTATGTCCACTTTTCCCAATCCAATGCCACCTCTTCTATGTGGACACTGGATTGGTTGTGTCCATTGCACCTTTATGTCAAGAGGAGGCTCAGATTCCACCTGGATGCTGGATGCAATCCTCCCATTTTCAGTTGTAATCACTCTAGGCTCCATGGTGTGGTGGTTGTCCTTCTTCACCTCCATCTTAGCTGAGTGTGGTAAGTCCAATAAATCAGATTGTAGGTGCTGGAGTCTGTTGAGGCTCAGGATCTGGCTATCACATTGTCAGTCCAGAGATTCAAATCCCCTAAATATATCTTAAACCCCAACATTAACTGCACCTCCAGCACATTAGCATGAAAGTCTTATGAAGGGAGATCCCATCTGAGTCCATGGTGTTGTTTTGATGTGCGGGGCACTAGCATAGCAAACTGGCATGAGGGTTTAAGAGTAGCTAAACAGAGCATTTCATAGCTGTAAACAGTTCGACAGGTTAAATTTTAAAAAACGTGGAAACAAAAAACCCTCTTTACAATGACATATTTACAATGACCATATTTATCTTTCAGTTATATATTGTGAGGCTGCTAGTGTTTAATTTACTCTCCTCAAACTTGCATTCAAAACAACCATGAAGATTTAAAAAAAAGAGGGAACTACACCATGCCAGGAGAATGTCTGTCCTCTACATTGTTCCTGGGAGGAATTAAGAAAGTAACAACATAATCCTAACTTGCATATTTTTTACCTACAGAATCACAACAAAAAGAAAGTAGGAAAAGATTTGCCTCTGACTCCAGACTATAAAGCCTGTATTGTACAAAAGCCAGGTCACCCTCTCATTGTGCATGGAAACATTCTGTTATTTTCTGAGTCCTCTTCTCTCCCATTCACCATGGGCCTTTGCCTTTCCCCGCCACAAACGTTTAGAGAATAACACTCGCAGCAGTCAACATGATTAAGTTGGAGAAGGAAAGACTTTTCCACTTAAGCACTTTTCTCCCTGAGATTCAGAACCAAGTTTTAAAAAGTCATTTGGGCTGAAGCACACACAGAAAGAGCTATTGGAACAGGGCATGTACCACTGAGAGTTCCCACCCTGAGAAGCATCTGGAGCTGCTTGTTCCCAGTTTCTAGGTTTAAAGTATGGTCAGACTTTTCCATGAGACCTAACATGTCCCTAGACTGTAGAATGGAAGCAGACTGAAATATCTGCATACCATAGAAAAGGAGAGTTGGGGGGTGGGGTAGGTGAATGCTGGAAGATGGCCACTCAGCCTGTGTCTGTGACTTCTTCAGCAGAGAGGCTTGGTGGAAAGATCCATATTCAGTGGGAAGACCAATCTACAGTTCTACCTGCTATGCCCAGGCAGGTAATGGTAGCCAGATCTGCCTGTAGCCATATCACTAGCACCACTCTGCTGTCAACCTATTCCCTGCCCTAAACATACTCATAGATGCTGCCTAATCATCCCCCAGCAGCAGTATCAATGGAGCAAAGGAAAGCTTTCAAAACCTCCTCACTAAACCCAAACAGGGCAATTGTCTACTAAAAGATTCAAGTAGGCTCTAGAGTCCCCTAACATAATATCCTAAATATCCAGGAAGCAATAAAAAAACTGAACTAGAAACAAGAAAAATCATAATTTAAATGAGAAAACACATCACCTGACACCAATATTGAGATGAAATGTGTATTGGAGCTATCTGTTCATGATTTTAAAGCAGCCAACTGACACAACAAGTAATTACAAATTTCCATGAAACAAATGAAAAATTAGAAAATCTCAGAAAAGACATAAAAGTTGTAATAAAAAACCAAATGGAAACTACAGAACTGAAAAATACAATAGCTTTGTTCTTGCTCCCCCAGAATTTCTGGAAACACTAGGTAGTAGAGTGGAGTGGAAAGAAGGGTAGAATTAGCATGCCTGAGGACACATCAATAGAATGCACTTAATCTGAATGACAGAGAAAATAGAAAAACTTTTAACAGAGCCTCAGAGACCAGTGGAACAATTGCAAAAGAACTAACGTTTGCATCCTTAGAGTTCCAGAAGTAAGGGAGGAAAATCAGGGATTGAAGTATTTGAAGAAATAATGGCTGAAAACTTCACAATTAGGTGAATGACAAAAACCTACAAACTCAAGAAGATGAGCAGATCCTAAGACACATCATAATTAAACATTTGAAAATGAAAGACAAAGAAAAAATTCTTAAGAGCAACCAAGTAGAAACAACGCATTACCTACAGGGGAATATCAGTTTAAATGAAGTGGCACAACAGTTTTCAAGTGTTGAAAGAAGAAAACTGATAACCATGAATTCAAATCTGGCAAAACAATTCTTGAGGAAAGATGGGGCAATAAAAGTGTTGAGACAAAATGTCACCAGCAAATCTACCCTTGAATAATGCCTAAAAGGAGGTCTCCAACAGAAATTAAATGATAACAGAATAAGATTGGAACTTCAGAAAGAAAAGAACAATGGAATGGGAAAATGGGGGAAAATAGACTATCCTTTTCCTTGTGAGATTTAAAATTGTATTTGATTGTTGAAGCAAAAATTATAACCATTGTTATGGTACTCATTGTATGGAGAGAAAATACTTGAAACAACTATTTAAAAAGGGGTGAAAGTAAATGGAAGTAGACTTTGATTCTTCACTTGAAGTAGAAAAGTATGTCAGTAAGCTGTGAAAAGTTACACATGTATTTTGTAACATCTAAAGCAACCATTAAAAAGCTAAAAAAAGATATATTCTAAAACATTATAAATGAAACATATTAGAAAACTAAAAATGTTTATATAACCCATAAGAAAATGAGAGAAAAGAACCAGAAAGAGAGGAAATAAACAGAAAACAAATAATAAAATGGCAGACTTAAGAACTAATACACCCATTAAAAGAAAGAGGTTGGCAGAGTGGATTGAAAAAACCATGACCCAACTCTGTTGTCTCTATAAGAAACTCACTTCAAATTCAATGATAAAGATCTGTTGAAAGCAAAAGTATGGAAAAAGATGTATTACATTTACATTATTTTAAAAAATCAAGAGGCATTATATCAATATAAGATTAAATAGGTGTTAAAGCAAAGACAATTACTAGGGACTTAAAGGGACATTATGAAACCAAAGTATAGAAATAAGTCCAGGTTGCTGATTCTTCCATGTTCCCTTTGGTTTAATCCAAAGTATAAAATTCTCTCTTCTTAGTAGCATTATTCCCCAACCATTAGGTTGCTTTAGATAGGACCAAGGCACAGAGGAAAAGCTATGGGAAAAACACTGGACTGTCTAGCTACAACAAAAGGGGGGCTTTGGATTAAATTCTGGTTAAGTGGATGCAAATATGGTCCCAGTTCAGTGAGAACCAGGGACTCAAATACTACCAGGATTCCCTCTTCATCTCTTTTTCTGTTTTTCTCTTGACTGTGGCTCCATTTCTTTTCTGATAGAGAAGTTCTGTGCTTTTTTGACTTAGTTTGGGTCAGGTTTCTACCATTGCCATCAAAAGAGCTCTTGCTAATGCTCAGTTTTTTAAAGGTTTCATACTCTTTTGAGAGGAATGTATCTTACTCTGTATATGAGTATAGAATTTATGGTGCAGCTATTAAATATGTTTATAATTATAAGCCCTTATGCCTGATTTAGTGCTTATATATTCACTTCTAATATACTGAGCAAGGTTTATTAATAAATTCCTGAGCCATCATTCTTTTTATCAATATTTACTTTTATTATTAAGAACACCTGGCTCATATTTTAATATTTTCTTTTATGGTGAATTAACATTTGTAAATGTTTATATGTACACCAGGTATACTTGGGTGTATAGATACCATTATGTTTTATAATGTAAAACACCTTTAAAATATTAATTAATTAGCTAATTAATATATTTACTTTGTTTTAAATTTAATTAAAACTTCATACTTCATTTTACTCAGACAAAACACTAAATGTGTTCAAGGATCAAATGTTTTAAAAAGCAACATGATGAAGAAATGCATGTTATGCAAACTGTGACAATTTAGAATTATGTTTGTGAATTCTAAAAAGAGAAAGATTATGTTTGTAAACTAATCTTTTCCTCTGGGTATGATACCTTTTGATTGTGTTAAATTCAGTGAGGGGTCTCTGATTAAGTTTACTTGATAAAATCAATTTAGGGCTTCTGTAAGGTGTAACTCATGTCGAGTCCCTGCCCCCTTGGTGGGCTGATATAAATGGAAACTCACTGAAGAAGACATATGGGAAGAGAGCGCTCTGCCGTTTTTGATCCTGGAGCTCCAGGGGGAGAGATGAGCCTTTTGCCTGACAGCTTCGGGTTGACCTTGGGAAGACAGTTGAGACTGATATGAGAAGCCCTGAGAGACAAGCCCTATGCCAGCCTACAGCTGATATGGGAAAGAAGCTGGGCCCATGGAGCCTCAAGAGGAAGAGGAAGAGGAAGTCCATAGAGGAAGGCTAAACTCTTGAAGTGATCAGCAACTATCTTGCTTCAACATGTGACAACTGACTTTGGTGAGGGAGCAATCTTGAGTTAGTCTCTTTAGGGCCTTGGGACGGTAAGCTTTTACCCCAGATAAATATCTTTTATAAAAGCCAACTGATTTCTGGTACTTTGCATCAGCATACCTTTGGTTGACTAATATAGGAAGGTACAAGCAAATTCTGTCAAAAATCAGTCCCTGGGATTTCCCAACAGAAATGTAGAAAGTAAGCATAGTGTAAAATTTTCTTGTTTTGAATATATGTAAGACATATCTGCATCAGATGGAATAAGTAGCATATGTTTGATGGGAAAGGTCTTCCTGTTCATTATAGTGCCCAAAGGAAAACCACATCTTGTCTTCCTATGCTCTGTCTTCCTAATATGTTGATTACCCAGATTCTGTCCTGATATCTAATTATGTCCATGACATTTCACTATGAATAAATCCAGTATTACACAGAGTTTAGGACCTAAGTTCTGCCTGGGTTCATATTTCAGCTCTGTAACTTCGGTAACTGGTCTGTACCTCATTTACCTCATCTGTTTAATCTTGATAACAATAGTAGTTCCTTATAGTGACTTTGCTAAGATTCAGTGAGTTAAAACATGTAAACTCTTACAGTCTTGCCTGTAGCAAATAGTCAAGAAATATCATTAAAAAAAAAAAAAAGATTCTCTTCAGTGTTCTCAGTTCATATTCATCACCATAGATTTTCATTTCAGGATTAGTCTTTTGCTAATTGCTCTAACTCCTAAGTTTTATTAATCTTTCTTCTGTGGTGTCTCAGCATTCTCCCATATGGTTTGGCAACTTATACTTCTTAAGACATTTATACTCTGTAAATACTAGAAAAAGATATGATTCCTATAAACACAACCTATCTCTTGGAGTCAACCCATATACATTAATAGGAATGCTGTTGATAAGATCAGTGGAAGCTGATGAGTGTGCTGGCTGGAGGAGGAAAACTACTTTCAGCTGCACCTTGGCAAGACATGTTAAAGTGTTTTATATTTCGAGGTCATGAATGGTAACTTTTATTTGAAAATTTAAAATAGCCCTTTTTCCATGTGTGAAATGTTAATGTAATTCTATTCAATCTGATGTTAATATTCTCTCCCTTTTTCTTTGCATTCATGTTGCATATCTTTGACTACTTTCTATTTTTTTTCCTCTATAAACTGATGATAATTGAGCATTTTGTCTTTCTTTGGCATTTTAATTTTATGTGATTAGAACCTCCGTAAGTATCTAATCCAAACCTCCAATCCCTCTTCCTCCTGTCTGTCCTCAGAGAAAACTTCACCTTCATGACCCAAATGTAACTGAAGCAACCAAGAGATTCCTCACCTTCTTGTATCTGCTTCCACAGCTGTTTTTCATACTTCTTTTCTACTATAAAAGAGGAAGGACACTTCCTTCCATTTAGGCTTATTCCCTTTAACTCTACCGTCGACTCCTCCTTAGAAGTCATTCTACACATTAAATTAACTATCAAGTCCTCTGGATTCTTTCTCCAATATATGTTCCAGTCTTGCCTAATTCTCTTTAACTTTACTGCCATACCTGTCTGGTTTGCCATTCTGCCAGCTCCATTCCAATTCTCCACAAAGAAGCCAGGGTGTTTTTCATAACGCAATTCTGATCAGATCACTTCCTTGCTTAATATCTTTCAATGATTTCATGGTGCCCTCAGGATAAAGTCTGAACAACTTAGAATGTCTTATGAATCTTGCCTTTGCTTATCTTTTCATTTTCTCTCTTACCAACCACTGCACTATATCCCTGCTCCAAATATAATTGTTTGATGGGAGAAAATCCTTTATCTGGGCATCACAATACTCAAAGTTGTATAAAGGAGTGAATAAATGAACAGATGGATGGATCATGATGGTAAATTTCATGTAATTTTGTTCATGCATACATAGTTTATAAAACTATTCACCTCTGGAGATGCCATTGCTCATGTCCTATAGTTAAATCATGAATTAGCTCAAAATGATTGTCAGAATGTACTTCAAGCACATGGTAAAATCTCTTTGTCAACCACATTTTGGAAGCCAAATATCATGAACCTCAGAACTTCTACTGATAAGTCAAATATTCACTTCACAAATACTTTTGAAGTTATTTGTAAATATTTCCCAAAGAACTTCCCTTTCTCTCCCTTTAGATGACTAACCATCATAAACAACTGCTTTGTACTTTCACAATGAATATATCTTGGAAATATGTATGCACCTCATTTCTAATGCAGTTTACATAAATCTCTGAGACAGACATGCCACCTTTAATGAAATACCATTCATTTTTCTGTCTGTGAAGAAATTTTCATCTGAGAAGATGTTATGATGTCAAAAGGGCATTTTCCTCCACAAAGCTTGTAATATTAGACAGGTAAAACTTATCATCTTTTTAAAAAGTTTTTAAACTTGTACTCTTCTCAGATGTTGATTCTCTGGGCACACATTATCATGGTTCCACTCTGGAAAATTAAGTCAAATTGTTAAAAGTCATAAACCCTCTCTCCTCTTTCTCTTTTTGAGTTAAACTTTTTATTTTAGTAACATAATGTTTTCACTTTCTGGTTTTTAAAGCAAATACCATACAAATTCCCATTAATAATGGGAATTTACTGGCTCAGGGTTTTGAGCCTAGTAAAAGTCCAGAACCAAGGCGTCCTCAAGGCTATGCTGTGTCCCAGAAGACTGTCGTTTTGGGGCTGGCAGCCAGAAGTCCTTAGTCTTTGGCTTTTCTGTCACATGGCAATGCACATGGAGGCTTCTCCTGGCTTCTTCCTTCTCTTCTGGGTTCCATTGATTTTCGGCTTCTAGCATCTTCCTCTTCTCTGCTCTGTGACCTTCCCTATAAGGCCTTCAGTAATAGCTCATCCTGATTGGGCTAGCCACACCTTAACTGAAGTAACCTCAGCACAAGGTCTTAAAGAGTTCACTCTCACAGGAATGGATGACTTGAAGAACATATTTTTATGGGGTACATAGCTCCAAACTACCACACATACATAAAACTCAAAATTTCCCACTTCAGCCATTTTCAAGTATAGAATTCAGTATTATTAATTATATACAAAATATTATGCTAACATCACCAACATCCATTACCTAAATTTTTCTTCACCTCAAACAGAAACTCTACATCCATTAAGCAATAACACCCCCTTCCCTTTAACCATCTCCCCCATCACCCCTTGTTAAAAGAAAGGAAGGAAGGAAAGAAGGAAGCATGGAAGGAAAGGAGGAAGGGAGGAAAGAGGCAGTTAGAGAAAGCAAGAGCATGGGAGAGTGCCTTTACAACCCTCAGTCACTGAATAGGGAGCTCCACAAAAATGTGATTTGATTAACAGAAACAGGTCAATAGAAACAGTTAAAAGGTGTAAGGTTTCTGTAAGTGCATAGGGCTTAGAAACTGGTAAGCAATTTCCATAAGGAGAGACACAATGCCATATACTTTTAGGATTGAGGGTGAATGGGGTTTTCAAACTGCAATGAAGACTCCCCACCAGGGACCACAGTGATCTGGTTGATCTAGTGGATTCAAGATATTCCTTGATATCTTACAAATACCCTCCTATTTTTCTGGAAGGCTACTTAGTCTGTCAGTTGGCCAACCCAACTCCTTCTGTGATTGTGTGGAAATCTTCAGCTTTTTCTCTGTCTCATCTGTGGCTTGGGTGCATTTTAAAGAACTACCCTATTGTACCAGCCCAAATGTGCCAGCATTTGTTAAGTTATTTGATTCTCTGAACCCCTTTCATAGAAAGAAAGTTGGGAGTCATGGAATTTGCCAGTTGATCCCACCAGATATAAAAATAATGGAAAATTACTGGTACTTTGATGGATAAGGCACACATATTTGGAAATAGATTCCTATCCATAATCTCCTTGATTTTCATCTCTCCTCTTGGAATTTAGAATTTGATTCTATTAAAATACATAGTGTACCTGCCATGTTCAAGACCCAGTGCCAGGCATTGAAAGAGATTCAAAATAAGTAATTATGTTGAAAACTAAGGTAGGCATAGAGATATTCAGAAGCTTATGACCCAATTGTAGATTAAAATCTGTGATGAGGTTTTCTTTTTTTAAAGATTTATTTATTTTTTTATTTATTTCTCTCCCCCCCCCCCCCCCGGTTGTCTGCTCTCTGTGTCCATTTGCTGTGTGTTCTTTGTCTGCTTCTGTTGTTGTCACCGGCATGGGAATCTGTGTTTCTTTTTGTTGTGTCATCTTACTGTGCCAACTCTCCATGTGGGCAGCGCCATTCCTGGGCAGGCTGCACTTTCTTTCACACTGGGTGGCTCTCCCTATGGGG
This sequence comes from Dasypus novemcinctus, assembly GCF_030445035.2. Taxonomy (NCBI): domain Eukaryota; kingdom Metazoa; phylum Chordata; class Mammalia; order Cingulata; family Dasypodidae; genus Dasypus; species Dasypus novemcinctus. The sequence continues at coordinate 76,596,486 of NC_080680.1, read as the reverse complement.
CGCACTCCTTGCACGTGGGGCTCCCCCATGCGGGAACACCCCCGTGTGGCAGGCACTCCTTGCGCACATCAGCACTGTGCATGGGCCAGCTCCATATGGGTCAAGGAGGCCCAGGGTTTGAACTGTGGACCTCCCATGTGGTAGACAGATGCCCTAACCAATGGGCCAAGTCCGCTTCCCTGTGATGAGGTTTTGATAGGAGTAGTAAACAAAACTCTTTTTCCTATGCATTACTAAGATAAAATTTTTTAGAAAAAACATGATTAGTATTACCAACCCATGAGTAAACAAGAAAAATAATCTGGGGCAAATTTAAAACATTCACAATAGAAAATAAGAGGAAAGTAGTTAAAGAACACAAGAAAATATAGGGAGTTCTGGGAAGATGGTGTCAGGGCTCAACTCTCTCACAAAAACAACAGAGAAAGGGCCAAAGCTACCCAAGGAAACTGCTTTGGGGGTTAGCATACCAGGACTGTGAGGCACAACTTGCGGGGGGGTGGGGGGTGGGGGGGTTTGAGGGGTGGTGGGCAAAGGACAGAGAGATGAAGAACCTGAAATAAAAACCCTGAGTTACTAAACCCCTGTGGTGGTCCGGAAGGGCACCCCATCCCCCACACTCAAGGTGTGCCGCCTGAGTCAACCCTTGACCCAATGCAGCTGACTAAGAGGGGAGCAGACATCACCCTCCCTGGGAAAAGGGAGGGTGTGGCAGAGGGTGGAGAGTGGTTTCTCTTTAGTGAATTTTGCCAAAAGAGCCTGTTTTGAACCTCAGTTCTGGCCGGATCAGAAGCAGGGTAAGCTGGGTTGAAAGAAATATCTCCATGGAAAGACTTGCCAATAAGCTCCATTAGCTGGCTAGCTGGGAAACTACAAGAAGAAAACCTGCTTTTAGGTTTCTCTTAGCCTAAACCCCTGGGTAGAAAATATGTGCCCTAGTAGTGAGTCTCTGGCCTATTTTGATAACTTAAGCTGGGCGATTTAAAAAACTCAGAATAAGTTAAACCAAATATCAAAGAAAAGCTATGAAAAAAAAACAACCTATAACAAAACCACTAGGCAACAGAGAGAAATTGACCATCAGAGTAAAATCATCAACATATTCAGATACCTAGACCTACTCCAAGACACCTACTATTCAGAATGACAAATATCAGAGATAGAGGATTCTGAAAGCAACAAGAGAAAAGCAAAGCATTACATAAAAGAGAACCTCAAGTAGATTAAGTGAATCAGAAACCACGGAGGTGAGAAAAAAATGGCGTGATGTATGTGAGGTACTGAAAGAAAAAAACTGACAGCCAAGAATTCTGTATCTGGTAAATCTGTCCTTCAAAACTAAGAGTGAGTTTAAAGTCTTCACAGACAATCAAAAATCAAGAGAATATGTCACCAATAGACCAGAATTACAAGAGCTCTAAAGGGCAGCCTGAAAGGAGAAAAAGGACTAAAGATTTGGAAAATAGTGTCAAAATGAAGATTATTAGGATGGGTAAGATGGCAGAAATATAAGATATAATAATGTGGAGCCAAAGGATAAAGTGGAAAAAGAAAGTAATGCCTTTACAGTAATTCCACTGAATGTTAATGACTTGAACTCCCCAATCAAAAGACATAGACTAATAGAATGGATGAAAAATATCTCTATAAGAGACTCACCTCAGATATAAGAACACAACCAGGTTGAAAATGAAAGGTTGGGAAAAGGTATTCTAGGCAAATAGTAACCAAAAATGACTTGGAGTAATGATACTACAAAATAGATTTTAAAGCAAAACTGTAATAAGGGATGAAGAAGTTCTTTAGCTATTAATAAAAGGGTAAATTCAACAAGAAGAAATAACAATAATAAATATTTATGCGTCTAACCTGGGTGCCCCAAGATACATGAGGCACACACTGGCAAAACTGAAGGGAGAAATAGATGTCTCCACAATAATAGTTGGAAACTTCAGTACTCTCAGGATTGAATAGAACATCTGAACAGAGGATAAATTCAGAAGCAGAGAGCTTGAATAATATGATAAATGAACTAGACCTAACAGACATTACACCCCAAAGCAGCAGGATATACATTCTTTCCAAGTGTTCATGGATCAATCTCCAGGATAGCTCATATGTTGGGTCACAGGATAGGTTTCGATAAATTTAAAAATAGTTAAATTGTACAAAACACTTTATCTGATCTAATAGAATAAAGCTGGAAATCAATAATGGATGGGAAAAGGGAAAATTCATAAATATATGGAGATTAAACAATAAATACACTCAAATAATCAGTGGGCCAAAGAACTGCAAGATAATTCAGTAAATATCTTGAGATGAATGAAAACGAGAACCCAACATATCAAAAGCTATGGGGCATCACAAAGACAGTGCTGAGAGGGAAATTTGTAGCCCTCAAGGCTTACATTAAAAAAGAAGAAAGAGCTAAAATCAAAGAATTACCTGCACACCTGGAGGAACTAGAAGAAGAAAAGAAAATTAATCCCAAACCAAGCCAAAGGAAAGAAATACTAAAGAACAGAGCAGAAATAAATGAAATTGAAAACCAAAAAATAATAGGGAGAATCAACAAAACCAAAAGCTGGCTCACTGAGATAAAAAAATTGACAAGTCCTTAACTAGACTGACACAGAAAAGCACAGAGAAAATGCAAATACATAAAATCAGAAATGAGAGAGGACATTACCACTGATCCTCCAAATAAGAAATAAGAAATAAGAGAGATCTTAAGAAGATATTATAAAAAACTGTACACCAAAAAACTAGACAACATAGACGATATGGACAAATTCCTAGAAATACAAAAACCACCTATACTGACACTAGGAGAAATAGAAGACCTCCACAAACCAATCCCAAGTAAAGGGATTGAAACAGTCATCAAAAACCTCCCAAAGATGAAAAGCCTAGGGCCAGATGGCTTCACGGGTTAATTCTGCCAATCATTCAAAGATGATCTAACAGCATCTTGCTCAAGTTCTTCCAAAAAATTGAACTGAAAAAATGCTGTAAGCGCATTCTTTGAGGCTGTCACCCTAATACCAAAACCAGATGAAGGTGCTAAGAGAAAAGAAAATTACAGACCAATATCTCTATCAAATATAGGTAAAAAAATCCTCAACAAAATACTCATGTAGCCACCCAGCGCGAAAGAAAGCACAACCTGCCCAGGAATGGTGCTGCACACATGGAAAGTTGACACAGCAAGATGATGCAACAAAAAGAAACACAGATTCCCATGCCGCTGTAAACAACAGAAGTGGACAAAGAAGACGCAGCAAATAGACACAGAGAACAGACACCCGGGGTGGGGGGGGGGGGGGGGGGAAGAAGGGGAGAGAAATAAATCAATAAATAAATCTTTTTAAAAAAAAAGTACATTAAAAACTTTATACACCATGATCAAGTGGGTTTTATCCCAGTTATGCAAGGGTTTTTCAACACAAGAAAATCAATTAGTGTAATAAACCACATTGTTAAATTGAAGAAGAGAAATCACACGATCCGCTCGATTGACGTAGAAGAGACATTTGACAGAGTATAGTATGCTCTCTTGATAAAAAATCACCCTGAACGATAGAAGGAAGCTTTCTCAATATGATAAAATGCATATATGAAAAACATACAGCTAACATTGTACTCAACAGTGAAAGACTGAAAGCTTTCCCACTGAGATCAGGAACAAGATAAAGATGTCCACTGTCACCATTGTTATTCAATGTTGTACTCAAAGTTCTAGCTAGATCAATTAAGCTAGATAAAGAAATAAAATGGCACCCAAATAGGAAAGAAGAAGTAAAACTTTCATTATTCACTAAGGTATGATTCTATATCTAGAAAATCCTGAAAAATCCAAAACAAAGCTACTAGAACTAATAGAGGATTTCAGCAAAGTGGCGGATACAAGATTGATGTGCAAAAATAGTGTTTCCATGCATTACTAGTGAGTAATCTGAGGAGGAAATCAGAAAAAAATTCCATTTATAATAGCAACTAAAGAAATGAAAATTTAGGAATAAACTTAATCAGGGGAAGAAGGACTTATGTTCAGAAAACTATATAACATTGCTAAAAGAAATCAAAGAAGCCTTAAATAAATGGAAGGACATTCCGTGTTCACAGACTGGAAGATCAGGTATCATAAAGATGTCAATTCTACCCAAACTGATTTACAGATTCATCTCAATCCCAGTAAAAAATCCCAACAGCCTTTTTTTACAGAAATGGAAAAGTTAATTGTCAAATTTGTTTGGAAGGGTAGAGGGTTGTGGATAGCCAAAAATATCTTAAAATGAATAATGGTTGGAGGACTCTCACTTCCTGACTTTAAAGCATATTACTTAGCTACAGCGGTAAAAACAGCATGGTGCTGGGGAGTGGGTGTGGCTCAGTGGTTTAGCACCTGCTTGTTCAATCCCTGTACCTCCTTAAACACAACAAACCAACAAACACACAAACAAAGAAAGGATATGTTGGCATAAAGATGGACAGATTAACCAATGGAACTGAATCAAGAACTCAGAAATAGAAGATAGTTAACAGTAATATTGTACTATTTTGCAGCAATGGCAAGACATGTTTTTTTTTGTGTGTGTGATATTAAGGGACAACAATAGGTGGGTATAAGGGGCGTACAGAATTTTTCCTTTGGAGTAATGAAAACATTCTAAAATTGACTGAAGTGATGACAACACAACTCTTCAATGAAAATGAGAGCCACTGAGTGTACACTTTGAATGGATTATACAAGGATGAGACTGTATAACACAGAGAATCCGGTGGATGATGGACTATGGTTAACAGGACAATATGAAAATGTTTTCTCTTGAATGATAACAAATGTATAATACTATTGTAGGGTGTTAATAATTGGGTGGATTGGGGGAAACTGCACTAAATGTAAGATATGGGCTGTAGTTGGTAGTAATATTTTGATGATGCTCTTTCATAGCTTATAATAAAAGTTTCACATTTAATGTAAGGTGTTGTTGGGAGATGTATGAGACCCTTGTATGATGTTATGCATATCTTGTAAATTCACAATTTTTACTATATATTTATTGTTTATGCATGTTCATGTATGAATTGTATACTTCAATAAAATTTTATTTAAAAAAAGAAAATATAAACCCTGAAATATCCCACAATTAAAAAAAAGAATGATTAAAAAAATCTCATATTGGGAGTAGATGTGGCTGAAGCAGTTGAGCACCCACCTCACACACGAGAGGTCCCGGGTTCAGTTCCTGGTGCCTCCTAAAAAAACAAAAACAAACAACAAGCAAGACAAATGAAAAACCAACTCAGGGAAGCCAATGTGGCTCGGTGGTTGAGTGCCAGCTTCCCACATATGAAGTCCCGGGTTCAATCTCTGGTCCCTGATACCTCAAAAAACAAAAACAAAAACAAAAACAAAAAACATATTCTCTCTTTTCTGTGGTATTAAATGAGATGTTTTATCAAATAAGAAAAATTTGGCATAAACAAGAGAATATAGAGTGTATATGTGTGTGTTTTAAAGAAACACAAACAGTGGTCAAATAAGATAACAGTGGAAAGAAAAAAAGTTTTGTTTCATTGTATCTTTGGATAATGTAATTTGAGGTAAAGAGAGGTTATATCATGAATCATTAGCAAAATGACTTTTTAATTTTAACATTTGCCTTTCAAGAACTTTCAGTTTACTCTGGTAACTTCAGGAGTTCATGGATGATTGGAGAGGTGATTTGCAGTAACATACCAATATTTAGTCTTTAGGAAAAGGAATTATAAAACCCCCAAACAAACAAAAATGAACAAATATCAACACCCACAACAAAAAAGAGAGTAAGAAAAATAAACAACAGGAAATGTAGAATAACTGAAGACACAAGAAAATATAAAATGGTTGAACAGATAAATAGAACTTCTAATATTTTAATTGATGTGCATAATACAAAAATCATTAAATCTATGTGAGAAAAAACACAAAGTTAAAAATAAGAAAATTATTTATAGTAATGTATGAGGTCAATTAAAGTGGCAGGATGTTTTTCCCAATTTCAAACTTAGTTTTATGAATTTGAAAGCCTAAATAAAACAAATAATATAAAGTGTCAAAATTGACACAAGAAGTAGAAGATCTTGGTAGATTAATCATTTAGGAAAAAAACTTAATCTATAAAATCTTCTCCTACTACACACTACCTAAAATGGATAGCTTCACTAGTGATTTCTTTCAAACTTTGAAAGAACACAAATAATCCCTACGATCTATGAGCTTTTCCAGAAAGACTGCAAGAAGAGTAAAATACAAAGAAATTTGTTAAATAAAACAATATACTTCAATAGGTTAATGAGGATGTTTTATAATATTTAAAATATTTATTGAGTGATTACAATGGATACAGAACTTTTCTAAACACAGAAAAGAGTATAAAAGAAAATATAATGAATACTCATTCTTCTCAGATGGGGAAAGGAGTTTATGCATACATAAAATAATGACATTAAAATTCAAAGCAATAAATGAGTGGGGTGGGGTATGGAGTATATGGGAACCTATTATATTTTTTTAATGTAATATTTTTTGTGATTTATGTATCTTTAAAAAAAAGGCAATTAAATTAAAAAATAAATTAATTTTAAAAAGCCAGCATGATTAATATACAGCATATATACGATAAGAACTCAGAAACAGAAGAGATTGATATAGATTGAATGGTGATTTGGGCAGCACCATTTGAGAGCTCTCTGTAAGAATTAAAAAAACCCACACTGCTCTCCCTAATAATCCACAGTTATGACAGGTGTCTTACATTTAGTGCTGCCCTCTCTGCTCATGAAACACTGCTGTGCATATATACCTGAAGCCTTGTAGCATAATGTAGACAATGTAAAAAAAGAAACTGAGTTAAGATTGTGCTTAACAGTGACTCCTGACAATATTGCAAATTAAGCAATGAATGTGTGCTTGCCAGGCCCTGTCCTGCTATCTGTTACTTTGCCAGTACTGGCTCCTCTGCATCCAGGGGAAGCCTCTGAGAAATACAATTCTCCATTGGTTCTTGACACTTCAGCCTGAATTTAGTCCCTGAGGTTTTTTTTTTTCTGCTTATGAACTGTAAGATTACTTTCCTTAACAAGGCAGCATTAAGATATGACATTAGGTGGTGATACAATTATTTTTGGAAACATTTAGAGGTGCTATAAGGACAGATATTTCTCATAGCACATGGGCCTCCTGCTCTCCTGCCTGGAAGGGAGGTAGCAGGGCTTAGAACAGTTAAGACTCTGAAATCTAGGTTCAAATTCTGACTCCACTGTTAATTAGCTGCGTGGCTTTGAGCGTTCCTAACATCCTTGTCTCATCTGAAAAATGTGGTAAATAATAGTACCTGCAATAGAGTTCACTTCTCAGTCCAGTGAGGATTGAATAAAGTAACCCACTTAACATGCTTAAAATTGTTCCTGAAAGACAATAGAACTTTAACAAGGATTAGCTATTAGTAGTTCTAGAAATTGATAGCACTAGTAATGCCAATAAAGCATTTTTATCATTTGCACAACACTTGTAATAGTAGGAATCCCCTACCCCTTGCATATACTTCAAAACACTGATTGACATCCTACAAGTAGTTTTGATACAGTAGGGTAAAATTTTAATGTAGGTTTTAGTGCTTTCTCCCCACAGAATATTATTCTATTTGCTTTACTATAATTGATCCTCCCTAAAATGCTCATTGAGAAGTGTGGTGGTATGCCTCCGAGTTGCTTTAGTAGGTGCTGGAGCATTTAATTAACCCACATTGATGGGGTGGTTCTAGCCTGATCAACAGCTCAGCTGCCTTATGCGTTGCCAGGAAATGCTCAGAGCTGTCTCATCCCACCCCACCTGGTCAGCAGTCCTGGGCACCAAGAAGCGCTGCTCTTTCTTTACGTAACCTTGTTCCTTCCTATGCTGTGATCTGGCCTCAGAATAAAGCGCCCCCAAGGCTGCCTCTTCTGATTTGATGTTATCACATAGCAGGGAAGATGGATCACAAAGGTAGCATAAAACGTCTGGGTTGAGGGCAGCCAGCTGTTGATTGCTACATTATCTGCTTCTGGAAAAGCGACTACAGAACTGCCTCCCCTGTTTCCCCCACACATAAAACTTAATGAGATATTAACATTTAAATTACAGCACTCTTTATTTTTATTCTGTTCTAGAAGCTTTGAAATGCATTTGACTGTTTCAAACTGCCTTCTGGGGAAGCTTCGTAATACCTCCAGCTTTTCTGTGGATCTTTACAACCTGGGTAACTGCTATCATTCCCCCAAGTCCACAATAGGGAATTTGGGTAATTGCTGAAGCCCCAGGCTCTTGTTTGTTGAAATATTCCCACATCTACTCTTCCAGGTACTTCAACCAGAGGTCTTGGACCAAATAAAAGGTAAAATACTAGCTACCCTCTTCTTATGAATTCCGTGGGTGTCTAAGCCCCTACCTGCCTCTGTCTCCTTCCTGTCCAGGCTTCTGCAGTGTGAGCACAGGCTGGGCTTTTAATGAGCTGGCTGGAGGGAATGGAGATACCCTGTCTTTGGGCCCATTGAGGCTAATTTTCTATTAACAAAAGTGGAGGAGAGAGTGTTTTCTACTTAGAATGTTCTATCTCCCCTAGCTTTTCTAACACTTTCTCGACCTGCCCAGCCTGCTCTAATTCACCCAGCTCTTTTCTGCAGCTTTTGTCTTCTTCCCTTCTCCACCCCTCTCTGAACTCTTGTGGATGAGTTGCTGCCATCTTTCTTCTTATAGAATTGTATGTGTAACTCTAATAGAGATTTATTAGCTTGTATCCGTATCTGTCCTATCCGCTAGACTGTGATGACACAATTCTCTTCTTCATATTTGTACCATTTGGCTATCATGGGGCTGGCACCTAAGAGAAGACCATTTGAAATTGCTTATTGAATGAAACTAAAATAGTAGATATTATGTGAGAAAATAGAGTTGTAAAATGCTTAAAACTTCCTTCTGCTCTATACCATCTGAGCAAATTATCAATGCATTGATTTAAGGTATATTAAAATAACAATAGCTATCATTTCTTGAGTGGTCACTTGTGCTAGGCACTATAATAGGTACTTTTTTTTTTCTTAAAGATTTATTTGTTTATTTATTGCCCCCCCATGTTGTCTGCTCTCTGTGTCCATTTGCTGTGTGTTCTTCTGTGTCTGCCTGCATTCTTGTCAGTGGTACCAGGAATCTGTGTCTCTTTTTGTTGCGTCATCTTGCTGTGTCAGCTCTCCATGTGTGCACTACTTCTGGGCAGGTTGTACTCTTTTCACTCGGGGTGGCTCTCCTTACAGGGTGCACTCCTTGTGTGTGAGGCTCCCATAAATGGGGGACACCCCTGTGTGGCATGGCACTCCTTGCATGCATCAGCACTGTGCATGGGCCAGCTCAGCACATGGGTCAAGAGGCCCTGGGTTTGAACCCTGGGCTTCCCATATGGTAGGAGGACTCTCTATCAGTTGAGCCAAATCCGCTTCCCTAAAATGGGTACTTACCACCACAACTTTATGCAAACTACCTATTAACATGCCGTTTTTAAAATGAGGAAACTGAGATCCTGAGGCTAGTAAGTGGTAAAGATTTCTAAATCTAGTCCAAAGGTGATAGTTTCCATCCACTGTGCCACCTCTAATATCCGCAGTTGGATCCCAAGCTTTTTAGTGCAAGAATTGTTTCATACTTTTCATTCCTGGGTCTACTTGCACAATGAGGGTACTCAGTACATATTTTCTGATGAAGATTATTATGACTTTCTACATTCCTAGTCAATGTTTAAAGGACCCATGATCAAACTCTTAGCAAACCAGATTTATTTTTATTTTATTTTTTAAAGATACTTAAATTATACAAGTGTCACATAAATAATATAGGGGGTTCCCATATGCCCCATTCCCCACACTTCCCACATTTTCCCACGTTAACAACATTCTTCATTAGTGAGGTACATTCATTGCAATTGATGGACACACTTTTGAGCATTGCCACTAAGGGAGGATTAAAATTTACATTGTAGTTTACGTTCTCTCTCACCCACTTCTGTAGGTTATGGCAATATTTATAATGGCCTGTATCTGTTGTTGCAATGTCATTCAGGACAATTCCCAAGTCCCCCAAATGCCCCTATATTACATCTGTTTTTCCCTCTCCCTGCCCTCAGAACCTCCTATGGCCACTGCCTCCACATTAATGATATAATTTTTTTCCATTACTAGAATCACAGTAAGTCTATAGTAGCATACCAATAAGTTTACTTTAGCCCATAGCTCAACCCCAATTCTGAGAATTCTGGGACAGAATTTATTTATTTTTCTTTAATTAGGTATTTAATATAGACTTGATATTTTGATTGCATATGTAAGAAAGTTGATAAAAATTTCAAAAACATTTATATATTTCATACATTTAAGACTTTAATCAAAGCTGAACATTTTATAGTGACTGATATTGTTAAGAACCTATAAAAAGAACCTTATTACATTAACTTTCTGATATTCTTTCCCTTTTGAAAGTTAGTTGCACTCACAGCTAGCTCAGCGCTGGTGTTTTCTCCACTGAAACCAAAAAAGATCTGATAGTTCATGGTCCAATTTAGCTCATTTTCCTTACTGGTTTTGGTTAGTGGTGCTAAGTAAGATATGACTATGCACATTTTATCTTGAACTTGACTTTGAAAACCATGTACATTTAAGTATTTGAGAATGGGTTCAACATAAGCTAAATGTGGGGAGATTTCTGTAGAGCTGAAAGTGAGAAGGGCAGGTGTAATCATTGCCTTTGACTTATTCATCTCTCAGAGTTAGTCGTTCATAGCCTTTATCTGTAGTTTTTATTTGTTCAGGAAGATTAATTGAATATAACATGAAACAAACATGAGAATGGGAAAGAAGAGATGAGGTAAGTGAAATACCTTCTTAGCTGACCTTCTATTTTATTTCATACTGCCTTGCTTGACTCATGGCCAAACCATTTTTATCCTTGAGAGAGGGACTAAATCAAAACCAGCAGGATTAGATGTTTCATTTACCAGTTCCAGTCCACCTAAATGTAGTTTTAATCATATGTTCACACTTGTGGTTTGTAAGGGATTAATTTTATAAGCCAAGTTCTATGTCCGTGGAAGCTTCACTATCAGTGGACTCTAGGATAGCTTCAACAGAAATGATAAGTATGTACAAAGTATTGAACATATTGCTCTTGAACAAAGCCATATATGTTTTTGAACGATCAGTGGCAATTATTTTGGTAACTCAAGTCACTAACAGACAAAATTTATACAGTAAAATATATACTGTAGAGAAGCTTCCCACCAAGTTATTCAGTCATGTACATCTGGTAATGAATAACTTAATTGTTCCATTTTTAGTTTGCTAATAATCCTTAAGGTTTTGAAACTTCTACATACAAGGTACAGATCCCATAATGCTAGAAATTAAAATGAAAAGCCATTTTCTAATGACGTCACATTGTTTAAGTGTTGGATATTATACTTCCCAGGCACCTCCACATTTTATGGCAATAAAAATTGGAAAATTCAAAGCACCCATGCTTCCATATTAACAAACAAACAAATGAGAATCATTTTACAGGATACAGAATTCTTGGCTGGCAGTTTTTCTTACAATACCTTAAATACATCATATCACATTCTTGCCTCCATGGTTTCTGATTAGAGATTGGCACTTAATCTTATTGAGGTTCCTTATATGTGATGCTTCTTTTTTAAACAAATCAATTTTATTGGTATATATTAATAAAGCATGCAATTCATCTAAAGGGTACAATCAATGGTATTTGGTATAATCACATAGTTATGAATTCATCACTTCAATCATTATTAGAGCATTTTCATTATTTCAATAATGATAATAACAAACAAAAACAAACAAACAAGAAAATGCTTTGATTTTCTCTTGATGCTTTCAGAATCCTTTTTTTATCTCTGATAGTTCTCATTCTGAATTATAGGTGTCTCGGTATATGTCTATTCAGATTTATTCTGTTTGGGGTGCATAGCTCTTCTTGCATATTGATATTTATGCCTTTTGTAAGGATTGGGAAGTTTTTGGTCATTATTTTCTCAGACATTCTCTCTGCTCCTTTCTTACTCTCTTCTCCTTCTGGGACACTGATAATGTGTATGGTTGTATGTTTCACATTGTCATTCAATTCCCTGAGATCCTGTTCCATTTTTTTCCCGTTCTTCTCTCTTGTCTTTTCCAGTTCCGACATTCTGTCCTTGAAATCACTAATTTTGACTTTGAGCAATTCAAGTTGGATGTTATTTGCCTCTAATGTATTTTTAATCTCATCCATTTTGTCTTTCATTTCCATAACTCTGTTACTTTTCTTTGCATACTCTCAAATTGTTCTTTATGCTCACCCAATGCCTTCTTAATGTCCTTTATCTCTTTATTCATATTTTCCTTCAACTCTTTGAATTGATTTAGGAACTTCGTGTGATTATCTTTGATTAGTTACCTTAAAACCTGTTATCTTGCAGGATATTTGGTTTGTTCCTTTGGCTGGGCCATCTCTTCCTATTTCTTAGTATGGTTTGTAAATTGTTGATGATGTGTAGGTATCTGAATATGTTGGTGAATTTACTCTGTCAATTTCTCTCTCTTGCATAGTGGGTTTCTTTTTCATGGCCATTCTTTGATTTTTGGTTCATCTTATTCTGAGTCTTTAAAACTGCCCAGTTTAAGTTATCAAAATCAGGCAGGGACTCTCTATTGTGGCCCAGGAGTTTGGGCTAAGAGAAACCTAAAAGCAGTTTATCTCCTTGTAGTTTCCTAGCAGATGGTGCTCCCTGGTTAAACTTCCAATGGAGGTGTTTCTTTCAATTCTGCTTACCCTGCTTTTGGTCTGGCCATAACTGATATTCAAAGCAGGCTTTGCTGGCCAAATTTGCTGAAGAGAAACCACTCTCTGCCCTCCACTGCACCCCTCTCTTTCCAGGGGGGAAGGCAAATATTCCTCTCTCAGTCAACTGCAGTGAGCCATGCATGGGTTTTATCCAGACTGCATGAGGGCTGGGTGTCATTTCACCTGCCACAGGGGTTTAGTAACTCACGGTTGTCATTTTGGGTTCTTGGTCTCTTTTTCCCTCACCCTACTGGGGATTGCACAGCATTGTCTGGTCTGCTAACCCCCAAAGCACGTCCCTCAGACAGCTTTATGTTCTTTCTCTATTGTTTTTGTGAAAGGGTTGAGCCCTGCCTGCCTACTCTGATGCCATCTTCCTGGAAATCTTATGAGAGCCATTTTAATGACTGACTTACAAAAGTGAATTATAATTTTCTAGAGAGAAATAGAGATAAGTAATAAGATCTGAATATATTATGAGTATTTTAATAGCTTGCTTTATTTTCTACACAAGGAGTACACAATCAGTTTTATTTTCCAGTTGCTTATTTGAAATTCATTATTTGCCTTGAGAACACTACTTTACTATAGTCAACTTTCTCATAATTCAAAGACCCCCAATTCCATGAATTTGTGACCCTGCCTAATGAAAGCACTGATATGCCCACATATTCATTTGGTTGGCATAATAAAAAAGTTCAACTTGAAAGGACACAGACTGAATGTACTCTTTATTAAACTAGATTTTTTTCTAGTATGGTACTGAATATTTCATCAACTACTTTGATTAACACGGTCTTTGGGGTGTCTTTTCTCCTAAATGCTGGAGGGAAAATTATATAAGATATAGCTGAGTGCTCCTGACATGGCAAACTATTTATGTGCTTGGAGAAGCTTCTGTTTCTAGTCACAAGGGTATGCTAGTCAATTACTGGATAAAGAGCTTGAGGTTCCTTTTCACTAACCTGACTACTATTGTTGTCCTTTACTAGCTCTTGCTTTCAAAAAGAGCATGAATTAATTAGCCCAGTTGGGCTGAGAACTCTGATAATGGCTGGGCATAAAAAAGTAAGAAATAAAAGGGAACAAGTTGGAACAATGGCATGGGTCGAAAGGAGGAGAAAGCCTGTTTTTTCCAAAAGGAAGAAAGAAAGATGGAACATGTGTGTGTATTCCCAAGGTCAGCTGGCCTTAGCCTTGAAGATCCAAATTGTATTCCTAATGAAATGAAGATTTAGGGCACTGGACTCATAGAAAGGTTCCAGGAGTCAGAGCTGAGCATGGAAGAGGATTATATTTGCCTGTGACCTGCAGAGCCTGGAGCCAAGAGAGATATAAAATGTGGTAATCAGGGCATAAAGTCAAAATTAAGAACCAACCCTGAATACAAAGAAAACATTAATCTAAAGGGGCCACATTTGAAGGAAGGAAAACTGAACATACCGAGGGTGAAAAAGCAAGTGCAGAAGAAACGTTTGAGAGGTGGAGCCTGGAGAGATTCCCAGAAGACCCTGAGTATAGTTCTGTGGGTGCTGTCAGGGGTAGGAGTGAGAGTCTAGGAAGAGCACAGAACACTCAAATGTGTGTAAAGAAAATTGGTATGTGGCTTCCAAAGGGATAATAGTCTCTGGAAGAATATTGGAGAGTTTGGGCACTTGCGTGAGCATAAAATATCTCTTCTAAGCTTAGAAACTAGTAGCTTTGAATGTCTCTGAGGAAGGGTATTGTGTGACAGGGGCTTATTTTTCTAAATTTCAAGCTATGTATATATAACAAAGAAAAGTAACACCACTTATATTTTAAAAGAAGAATAAATAAAGTAAAAGACAAAATTCAAAATAACTCTTTCTCCAAATAAAGAGAGAGCAAAATAAGAGAAAGAAGAGAAAGAGGGTGCTCATGCTAAAACATTAAGAGGAAGCAAGAAACACTGTAAAGTGTTGTTTCACAGTATACTTTCAGTTGGTAAACTCATTAATACTTTTAAGACCAGCAAGTGTGGGTCATATTTGTTATTTCCATCATGAAATTTCTAGTACTGAATTAAGAGGAGAAGGTATAAAAATGGATTAATGTCCTTCTTTCGATTTAGGTGAAAGAGTCTTTTGAGTATGACTGTGACTGAAAACTTGGACCCAGACTCACATGAGAATTATATACGAACAACTCTCTGGCCCTTTAGTAGAACACTTCTTAATAGATCATTATCATCAATATCATTAAAAATTTCTAATTGCATACCAGTGATTTTTTTGTATTTATTTTTTTAATGTTAATTAAAAAAATATGAGGTCTTTGGGAATCTTCTCTTGAGACAGCCCTCTTTGGTTCCACAACTCTTCCATCCACCTTGTGTGGCCTTGCCTTCATGGCTGCATCCACTTCCTCCACAGTGGCATATGTGACAAACCCAAAGCCTCTGGAGCGCTTGGTGTTTGGATCTCTCATTACCACACAGTCCATGAGTGTTCCCCATTGCTCAAAATGGCTTCTCAGACTCTCATCGGTTGTTTCAAAGCTTAATCCTCCGATGAAGAGCTTCCACAGCTGTCCAGGATCTTTAGGAGACTCTGACTTAGACATAAAAGATCTTTGTTGGTGGTATTAAAGAAGACACTGAAGAGCATCACCTAAGAGATTATTTTGAGCAGTATGGGAAAATTGAAGTAATTGAAATCATGACTGACTGAGGCAGTGGCAAGAAGAGAGGCTTTGCTTTTGTAATCTTTGATGACCATGACTCTGTGGATAAGATTGTCATTCAAAAATACCATACTGTGAATGGCCACAACTGTGAAGTAAGGAAAGCCCTGTCTAAGCAAGAGATGGCCAGTGCTTCATCCAGCCAAAGAGGTCGAAGTGGTTCAGGGAACTTTGGTGGCGGTCGTGCAGGTGGCTTTGGTGGGAATGACAACTTTGGTAGTGGAGGAAACTTCAGTGGTAGAGGTGGCTTTGGTGGCAGCCGAGGTGGTGGTGGATATAGAGGCAGTGGGGATGGCTATAATGGCTTTGGTAATGATGGAAGCAATTTTAGAGGTGGTGGAAGCTACAATGAATTTGGCAATTACAACAATCAGTCTTCAAATTTTGGACCCATGGAGGGAGGAAACTTTAGAGGCAGAAGCTCTGGCCCTTATGGGGGTGGAGGCCAATACTTTGCCAAACCATGAAATCAAGGTGGCTATGGCAGTTCCAGCAGCAGCAGTAGCTATGGCAGTGGCAGAAGGTTTTAATTACTGCAGGGAAACAAAGCTTAGCAGGAGAGGAGAGCCAGAGAAGTGACAGGGAAGCTACAGGTTACAACAGATTTGTGAACTCAGCCAAGCACAGTGGTGGCAGGGCCTAGCTGCTACAAAGAAGACATGTTTTAGACAATACTCATGTGTATGGGCAAAAAAACACGAGGACTGTATTTGTGACTAATTGTATAACAGGTTATTTTAGTTTCTGTTCTGTGGAAAGTGTAAAGCATTCCAACAAAGGGTTTTAATGTAGATTTTTTTTTTTTTTTGCACCCATGCTGTTGATTGCTAAATGTAATAGTCTGATCATGACGCTGAAAAAATGTGTCTTTAAAAAAAAAAAAAGGAGATCTCCATATACCCCCCACCCCCCTCACTCCACTCCTCCCCCCATAATGACAACCTCCTCCATCATCATGTGACATTCATTGTACCTGGTGAATACATCTCTGAGCACCGCTGCACCTCATGGTCAATGGTCCACACCATAGCCCACACTCTCCCACAGTCCACCCAAGGGGCCATGGGAGGACATACAGTGTCTGGTAACTGTCCCCACAGCACCACCCAGGACAACTTCAAGTCCTGAAAATGCCCCCACATCACATCTCTTCCTCCCACTCCCTACCCCCAGCAGCCACCATGGCCACTTTCTCCACACCAATGCCACATTTTCTTCGATTACTAATCACAATAGTTCATGAATAGAATATCAGTAAGTCCACTCTAATCCTTACTCTATTCCTCCATCCTGTGGACCTTGGAATGGGTGTGTCCACTCACATCTATATCAAGAGGGGGCTTAGATTCCACATGGATGCTGGAAGCAATTCTCCTGCTTTCAGTTGTAGGCACTCTTGGCTCCCTGGAGTGGTGGTTGACCTTCTTCACCTCCATGTTAGCTGAGTGGGGTAAGTCCAATAAACCAGAGTGTAGGAGTTGCAAGTCTGTTGAGGCTCAGGGCCTGGCTATCACATGGTCAGTCCAGAGATTCAGGTCCCCTGGGTACACACTAAACTCCAGTGCCAACTACAGATCTGGTAAAAGCAACAGGAGAGGCTTGTGAACAAAGATCATATCTGAGTCCATCTCTATCACACAGAAACACAAACTCCAAAGTAGGGCTAACTGACATGGCACTGAACTCCATTTGCCATGACCATAGAACCTGTGGGTCTCTGTAGCCCTTAGAAGAACCAATACCTGAGGTTGTATCTAGACCAGTGCACTTTTATGTTCACAATAAATCCTGAAATTTACTATTTGCTAGAAACACATGACCCAACCCAGATAGCACATAATAGAAGCACATACATGAAATTATATTAGTATATTAATCCATATGAGCCAAAGGGTGAATATATTCTGAAGAGTGTTATGTAGAGAAGGTTTAAACATAGAAAATCAGGAGGCAATGGAAAACTCCCCCCTTTCCTGTTACTAAGAAAAGGTTCCTTGGAGAAGAGAAATTGCTATGGAATAAGCAAAGAGAAAGGAGAAGGGATGCAGGCCTGTAACATGAAGAACATCCAGAGGTGAGAGTGGGAGGATTGGGTTTGAAGGTCAACTAAATCAATGTTCGAGAGGAAATGAATTGTCTAAAGGGATGAAAAGTGGGAAGACAGTCAGCTTTGCAAAATGGGAGTAAAGGCTGGAGGAGGGGGCAGGATAGAATAACATATCATGTTCAGAATGTTAAATAGCACAGCCCCATGGCAAATGGAAAGCCTGAAAGTGCTCACTGACAGCAGAGTGAGAAGGGGGTGAAAAGAGGGATTTTATGAGGAAGCTGGGATTGCATGGCACTGTCTTCAGAAAACGAACTCATCATGTTTGTAGAGAAAAACATATTTAGCTTGTTTAAATATAATTTACACCTAAGGTTTTATGACATATGATCTTTATGAATCCTTCTCTACCCCCTCATGAATGGAAATAAATAATCTTACTTTTAAATCATAATAATAATATCTACTGTGTATTGGGTACTTTCCCTATGTCAGGCAGTGTTTTAAGCAATTTACATTATTAATTCAATGAATCCTCATGCATTCGTGTGGGGTCGAAACTGTTATAATTCCCACCTTGGGGATGAGGAAACAGGGGCGTAGAGTAGTTAAGTAACTGCTAGCACATGATAGAATAAGACTTTGAAGCCAGAGAGTTATGCTTCAGAGACACCACACTACGTGATTCTCTAGTATTGTACATTCACTTACACCTTCCCACTTATTTTATTCTACAAATAGATTTGTGTCTATTAGTCAGTCTTTGGAGTCAGATAGACTGAAGTTATACCTCTCTTTTCACCACATGCTAGTTGTGAGACTTTGGACAAGTTATTAACCTCTGTCAGCCTCCATTTTCTTATCTGTTAAATGGAGATAATCATCTGATTTCAGAGAGTTATGAATAAGACATAATGCCACTGTTCTTATGGACCTCATTGTCTACTAGACATGGATACAGAGTATCTTTGTTTTCCAGGCCTGATGTTAAAAATATTACGGAATGGGTTGTGTGAAGCAACAGAATTTAGTCTCTCAGTTTCAGAGGTGAAAAGTCCAATGTCAAACTATCTTCAGGCTATGTTTTCTCTTTAATCTTTAGTGTTCTGGTGGTGGCTCAGCCTCTGCCTCCATAATATGGTGACTTATCTCTTTTTGTCTCCACCTTTGATTTCTCCTCCTGTTCAGTGTTCTTCTTATCAAGACTCCACTAATAATGGATTAAGGCTCACTTCAAGGGGAGGTGGGGGGTATATGGGAACCTCATATTTTTTGAATGTAATATTAAAAAATGAATTAAAAAAATTTAAAAAAATACTTTAAAAAAAAAAAGGCTCACTTCATTCAGTTTGGCCTCATCTTCACTAATAAAATCATTCAAAGACCTTACTGGAAAATGGGTTTACACCCACAAGAGGTCTTTTTGTGATTCAATTCCCAACAGTCTGCCCTCTGGACCCCCAAAAAACCATGTTCCCCCCACATGCAAAATAGATTCATCTCATCTAACAACCGCAAACCCTTAAGCTGATTCAGTAACAATTTTAAGTACAAAAATCTCTCAAAGTCAATTATGGGCATGGTCCACCCTGGGACAAAATTCCTCTCTGTATGTGGGTCTGTAAAACCTAGAAAACAAACAAGTTTTCTTCTTCTGAAGTACAATGGTGGAAGATTTATAGGATAGACTCTCATTCCAGAAGGACAGAATTGGAAGTAAAACAGGGGTCATTGGTCCTAAGCAAGTCTGAAATCCATCAGGGCAAACTGCATTAGATTGTAAATTGTGAGAGTCATCTGTGGATAGACGCTTTGTACTCTGGTGGAGTAGAAGGCCAACTTTCCAAGCATGGGGGCAGTGATCATGCTCTCCTCAAATGTCAGGGTTTGACTCTCCAAGCATTGGAGCAGAAAGTTCACCCCTTCCAAGTACCTGGGCAGGGGCCCCTCTCCCTTGGCCCAAGGAGAGCTCTTTGGCCTAGCCCTCTGCTTCCATGGTTCTTTTCTTAAAATTATTCTTCCTTCATTTTATCCCATCCCTGATTGTTTAGGTCTTGACTGGCAATGTTTCTGCTCAGACAAAATTATCAAAAACCTTATTGGTTTTCTGTACAATTCAAGGGGTCCAAAGCATCAGACCAAAGGATCTTCCACAAATCCTTCCTGGGCAACTGCATTTCCAATCCTGGCTTCTTCTGAGATGGTTGATTGGATCCAAGAGTCATATGCTTAACCTCCTTAGCAAAAGGCTGTTAAAGCATACCCTCTTTAGCAAAGGGCTCCTCAGCTACAGCCTAATGTGTAGCCTTAGTGCTCCTTCAGGCTCCAGTCTCAGAACTTGTTCTCTAGATAGACTGAGACTTTTCCAAATTATCCATTGCTGTTTCTTTGCATTTAACATTTCAGTCCTTAATTTATTTCTTTCCTCTCACATTTTATTATGGGAAGCAGGGAGAAACCAGGCTGTTCCTTACATGTTTTGCTTGGAAATCTCCTCAGTTAAATATTCAAGTTCATCATTTATGAGGTCTGCTTCTATCCAACATCAGAACCTAATTTCACCAATTTACTTTATAGCAAAGATCAGCTTTTTTTCCAGTTTCCTAGAGCCCATTCATCCTTTCCTTCTCAGGCTTTGCCAGAAGCACCTTTAACATCCATATTTCCATCAACATTCTGTTCATGGAGATATATGTATCCTCTAATATGATAGAAACTCTCTCTACATCCCTCCTCACTCTTTCCTGAGCCCTCACCATAATCAGCTTTAATATTGATATCTCTGCCAGAAGTCTTTTCAATACAATTCAGGCTTTTTCTAACAAGCACCTTAAAATGGTTCTAGCCTCTGCCTATTACCCAATTCCAAAGCCACTTCAACAGTTTTAGATAATTGTTATAGTAGCATCCAGCTTTCCAGTTCCAAGAAACTGTCTTAGTTTGCCAGGGCTGCTATGAAAGATAACACAGAATTGGTTGGCTCAAACAACAGCAATTTATTGCCTCACAGTTTTAGAATCTAGAAGTCTAAAATCACTGGATCAGCATGATTCCTCTTAAATCTGTAGCATTCTGATGGTGGCTCAATTTTTCAACCAATCTGTCTGTTTCTGTCTCCTCTTCAAGTTTCTACTTCTCCTGCTCAGCATTTCCTTATCATGACTCCAGTCATAATGGATTAAGACTTATCATTATTCAGTTTGGCCTCACCGTAACTAATAACAGTTTCAAAGATCTTATTTACAAATGGGTTCATATGCACAGTGCAAGGGTTAAGACCTGAATGTGGTTCTCTTTTGTGTGTGCGGGGGTTATGATTCATTCCCTAACCTAGGTTGGTCTGTAGATCTGGGCATCATTAGTACGTAGAGGAGGATGGTTGCTAGCATTGGAGAACATGGGATTTCCTGAGGAAAGCATGCAGAGTGAGAAGAGAGATGATGTAAAGAAACAGAGCCCAGAGAGGGAAGAAATCCTCTCAGAGTCAAACAGAACTGAATATTAATCTCACTTCTTAGGTAACACTGTATGACCTTGGGCAGGTTATTTAATATTTCCAGGCCTCGTTTTTCTTCTGTTTCTTTCTTGTAAAGTTGCTATGAGAATTATTGAGAGAATCTACTGTAATACAGACATTATAGGCAGTCAACATACAGTGTTTCTAATATATAAGAAAATATATAACTTCCAATGTATAAGAAAAAATTAGAGGGGAAAAATCCACAAAGGAGACTTAAAAAGTTTTCAGAGTTGGAGAAGGAAAACTGGTGGGGGAATATGGAGGTTAAAGGGTGAGTGAGGGTTTCAATTAATATGTAGTGTTAAAGCTGATAAGAGCTGAGTCTGGGTACAGTGGAGCAGGAGCAGCCTACTGTGATTTGCAAGATATATAAGGATTAAAGAAGAAGAGACATTGACTAAAGACACAGCTTAAAAGAAGCATGGCTGGGAAGGGAGTGAGGAATAGGGATAGCTTCAAGTTCAAGAGAAATTAATTTTGGTTTTTAGATGAGAAAACTTGAATGCGTGGAAATGGACAGCAGCAAGGGAGAGGATGGCGCTACTGGAAGTGCGAGGATGGCTGATGCATCAAGGTAGCTGAGCACACTAACCCAGAGCACAGGGGTATGGATGGGCATTAGAAAGAAGGAAGGCACCTTCCCACTGAAGACAAGTGGGAGAAGTCTAAGCTGTTAATACATATCCTATGGTCTTTACCTCATCATTAAATCATGTCTTATTCATGCTCGTGTAGTCTAGGATCCTTGTGACTATCAGGAGGGTCTGCATACTCCTGGGGACAATTTGCATGCTGACACTTCAGCTTCTAAGACAAACAAACAAAAGGGTATTCAGAGAGCCTATAATCAACCCTTAGCTTAGACAGTGAAGGCACCTAATTGAAGTCAAGGCAAACTGTGCTACTTAGTCCCTGTGGCCAACTTTTGCAACCCAGGAACATGGAGAGGTCTTGGCACAGTGTGCTAGGGCTAGGCCTGTGGAAAAGACAATTTTATGGGAATCTTAGTCTACAAACCCAGGGAGTGGGAGAAGGTGGACCCAGTTTGTCTCCTGGGGCCCTTAGTTGAGTATTAGGGAAATATTGCATCCACTGGGATGTAAGTATCATGAAAGCAGCAGCTTTGCATGTCCTCTCACAGTACCTGGCACATATTGAAAAATGAATTGAATATATGAAAGCAAGCCCACCCACAGCACCACTGCAGCAGTAGTGATGACGGATCTGGTGAGATGTTGATGGATAACCCATGGATGAGGGCAGAGAACTAGGCAAGCCTTGGTGCCCTGCATATCTGGCACTGGCAGTTGTTGCTCTGAGAAGCTCTGCAGAGAGACCAACAGGTGGGAGAACATCAGAAGTGGCCTTCACGGTGGAGAGCTGAGACCCTAGGTGATGCTGGAGGAAATTCACAACCTCTGTATAGCAATGTGTGTTCAGGCAATTTCCCAGGGAATGGCAACAGGAGGAACAGCCTGGGGTTTTAAAGCCTGACTTACTGAGATTTGAATTGTAGTTTTGTCACTTACTGGTTGTGTGACCTTGGGTAGATCATTTTTTGTGCAAAACCTTAATTTCCATAATGATAAAACAATGGTAGTAACACCAACTGCTTCATGAGTGTGTTGTGAAGATTAAATGCTATACTGATTGTAAAGCACTTTTTACAGTGTATAGAAAACTGTCAGACTTTAGACAGGAGCCTCATTTCTTTTCCCTTTAGCACCTTGGAGAGAGCAAGTAGCCCATTACTACTACAGAGCAAAACGTACAGTGTTTTCATGGAGTTCAGTTTAGCTCCATAGATGGGTGCACTAAAGTAGTTATGACAATAATTTGACCTGAAGAATCTGAGTGACAGTGTATATAAACTCCAAAGCCATCCACTTGGATCAATACATATCAAGGGTAATGATCCATTGGCTTCTGGGTAATGAGAGAGTGTTATGATGTTGTGACTATATTAGGACTTCTTGGAAAGTTTATTACTTTCTCCACGCATTAATATAATAACAAGAAACCTGAACCATTTGTTTTTGGACTGCAAGAAGCCGAAGGCTGCAGTGTTGATCATTTTATACCAGAAAGTCATTTCTGAAAGAAAAACAACCACGGCAGTGCTGTAGCATTTACTGACAACTACTTTAAATTTGCAGTTCTCCATGTTAGGTGATTTGTTTCTGGAATCATTTGGTTCCTGTTTGGGAAGAAGACTTGTCATATTAGAAATTCAGCAGAGTCAGTAAAATATGAGTATCAGAAATAATTTTAAAAAGAATTATGCATTATTTCAATGAACATTTTTTTTGTGTGCCTACTATGTGCCGAATTTTGTTCTAGGCATTCCCTGTCTTCAAGATAGTCATGTTGTGGTGGCAGACGGAGTCACACAAATGAACAATTGGAAGGCGATATCATCAATATTAAGTTTAATGACAGATAAAAGTTTGGAAATTATGGGAGCTCGGAGGAGAGAATCTTAACATGGGCTTGAACAACCACTGCAGATGGTATCCCTGGAGTGTTAAAGATTAACAAGGAATCACCTCCACGGAAAGGAGAGACAGCATGAGCAAATTCACAGGTGAGGAACAGCATGGCTTTGAGGTAGAGAGGTGAAAAGGAAGCCCTAGGCTTTTGCTGTTGCACACGTTGAAAGGGATGGAGTGCTAGGAGACAAATCTGGAGGAAGCAGAAGTGAGACCACAGGGAGCCTCCTAAGCCATGTTGAGAAATGCGGCCTTTAGCTTTTAAGTGAACACCACTGAAGAGACAGGAAGTCATGTAAGAGTTTTAATTAGAGTTATCATAAGCTCTTATTTATTTATAGTTCATAATGTGGAAGGCAAAAAGAAGATACTTAAACATAATTGGGGTGAAGTAGGTGGGGGTCCTCAGATCAGAGGCAAAGCTTTCCCTGTGGTCATTTTAACTGTTTATGGCCAATGTCTGTCTTTCTTTTTGGTTTCTCTTGTACAGTACTATTATTGAGCAGCATCCTGCATTCTCTTTCATCTTAGGGATATCTACTATTCTATTGTAACTGGGGGTACATAATACTCATGTAATTTACATGTTCATAGTGTTTACCAGGCATTTGGGAGGCAATAATTCTGATGCCGAGATGTCGATAGGGTGCAGATAGTTCTGGGATTTTTCAGATCTATTTCAAGATCTCCAGACCTCAAGAGCCCACTTTCAAGAGGGGCTAACTTTCAAGAGAAAGTTAGAACTATTGAACAGGAGCTCTGAAGTGGAACAGAACTGAGGGCAAAGGATGTAAATGCATTAACCATCCATCTTCCTGAAAACTACCTGCTTTCACAAACTTCAGTTCAGTTTATTTATATACCATCTCCAAAAATAAGCATCCTAACTAACAGTATTAAACTCAGGAAAGATTATTTTCTGAAAATAACATTTATGTTTTTTAGAATTCAAAACACACTATTCTCTGGCACACTCCCAGTGGGCCCTACTTTGGAATTTATGCTCCCCGGTGCTCAGTTCTGGTTTCCCTACACATGGCTCTTCTGCCCCTTCTATTTTAACCTATAGTTAGAACTAGAGTTGATAGGTTTATGTCCAAGAGACTTAAATCTTTGGGATGTCGGTGTGCCAGCTGGGCTCTGAATAGACTTACTGTGATCCTAATAATGGAAGAACTCTTGTCATTGATGTGGAGGCAGTGGCCCCTGGAGGTTCTGAGGGGAGGGAGAGGGAAAAATAGGTGTAATTTGGAGGCATTTTTGGGACATTGGAGTTGCCCTAAATGACATTGCAATGACAGATACAGGCCATTGCATATCTTATACTAACTTACAAAAAATGTGTGGGGAAGAGTGTAAAGTACAATGTAAACTATAATCAATGCTTAGTGGCAAGTGCTCCAAGATGTGTTCATTAATTGTGGCAAATGTACAACAATGTAATGAAGGATGTTGTTGATGTAGGAAAAGGTGGGAGGGCTAGGGAGTGGGGCACAGGGCAATCCCATATATTTTTTATGTCACATTTATATAATCTAAGTTTCTTTTTTTGAAAAAATAAAAAGTATATTAAAAACAAAAACAAAACACACTATTCTCATCAACATATGAATGGAGGTTACATTTTCTTAATAAATCATATAAGTATATTTAAAATAAAATATGAGTGAAATACTATATTTACTGGCAATGGGAAACTAATATAAAACAATAGCCATTGTAAATATACAATATTTTAGTTACCACATTATTTTTGTTGTTGTTGACAAGTACAATTTTATTTTATTTATTTTTTAAAATATATTTTTAATTTATTTTTAAGGATACTTAGATTACATAAAATATTACATAAAAAAATAAGGGATTCCCATATGTTCCACTCCCCACACCTCCCACCCTTCCCCTACACAACTTCTTTCATTAGTGTAGTACATTCATTGCAATTGATAAACACATTTTAGAACATTGCCAGTAATCATGGATTATAGTTTACATTGTAATTTACACTGTCTCCCACTCAATTCTGTAGATTATGGCCCTATATATAATGACTCATATCTGTCATTGCAATGTCACTCAGGACAATTCCAAATCCTGAAATTGCCCCTGTATTACACCTGTTTTTCCCTCCCCCTGGCTTCAGCACCTACAGTGACCACTGTCTCTACATCAATGATATAATTTCTTCTATTGCTAGAATCACAGTAAGTTTATAGTAGAATACCAGTAAGTCCACTCTAGTCCATATTTTATCTTCCAATCCTGAAGATTCTGTGATGGTGATGCACACTCCACCTCTAATTGAAAGGGGGATTCAGTCCCACATGGTTGATAGGTGGGACTCTCTTGCTTGCAGTTGTAGATTCTCTTGGTTTCTTGATGTGGGAGGTGTTCATCCTCATCTCCTTGTTAGTTGTCCTGGGTAAGTCCAATGAACTGGAGAGTGAGTGCTGCAACTGCTAAGGCTCAGGGCCCAGATGGCATATGAACAGCCCAGAGATTCCAGTCTCTTGAATGTACATGTACCAACTCCAGCACCAACTACAGGTTCATATAAAGGGGACAGAAGTGACATGTGTAGAGAAGTCACACATGTCCTCTTTCAACTCTGTCACACCAGGAAGCACAAACTCTGAAGTTGGGCTGGAGCTTTCTGTCATGACTGTAGGACCTGGGTGTCTCCAGATCCCCCAGGCATACCACTATTTGGGGTAGTATCTACTTTTGCTATCTATGAGATCTTGCTGAGATGTGCATAAGTATTTCCTCTGAGAAGACCTCCCGACTAATTTTGAAGTCTCTTAGCCATATAAACTCATTTGTCTTCACCTTTTCCCCCTTTTATTCAAGGTCTTTTTCCATTGCATTGTTTGTTAGTGTTTGGTGGTAATTCCTCGGTGCCAGGGAGGTACATCCCCTGGAGTCATGTCCCATGTTTGGGAGAAGGTAATGCATTTATGTGCTGAGTTTGGCTCAGAGAGAGGCCACATTTGAGCAACAGGGAGACTCTCAGGAGGTAACTCTTAGGCACCTTACAATCCTAGGCTATGTTGCAACTTCAAGGACAAAGGCTCATAAAGATAGTTGTAAATATCAAGGGCCCATCAATGGACACTAGTCATTGACCCTGTACTTGGGTGATTGTTGTTGTTCCATTAAAGAATGTGGTAGAGTTCCCCAGGATGGGAATTCAATATTCTTTCAGTTGTTGTGTGAATCTCTACCCACTGCATCACATTCTTTTAATTACTGTAAATTTTAGGGAGGGGCTTATATCCTCCCCGCCCCCCCTTTTAAACTCCTATTTATTTACTTAAACATATTAGCCTTATAACTGGATTAAATTCAGTCCTTGGCATAGTATACAACAGTGAACTTTGAATTTCAAATGTTTCCAGTTGTGAGACTTTATGTAAAGCTCTACTACAGTTGATATTAAGTAGCATCAATATAATATATTTAAGTCATCCATAAATAAAAGAAAAGGAAATGATATCTCATGAAATTGTACTCTAAATAATTTAGAGTTATAACACATTATCCTACAATTATAATCCTGTAAAGCTTCTATTTGAGACATTGTAGACTCACTTAACTAAAACCAAAGAAAACCTCTCAAATTTACGAGAGAGAGAGAGAGAAAGAGAGAGAGAGAGAGAGAGAGAGAGAGAGAGAGAGAGAGAGAGAGAGAGAGAGAGAGAGAGAAAGTCTTGCAGAGGTTCTGGATCTTCAGACTTAGATCTATTAGAAAGTGAGATCAACTTGAAAAGTGACTCAATTCTCTTTCCAAGTTGTGTATACAGAAGACTTAATACTGTATTTGGTGAAAAGACATTTCTTGTTACCAGTGGAAGATGTGATGGGCCAAGGAAGTGCCCTGGTGGAAAGGATTATTTGAGAAGTCATCCTTGCTTTCCAGAATAGGGGCAGGACAGGGGGCTCTCTTCTCAGGAATTACCCTTTCTGGAATATCTGAAGTCTCAGAAGAAAAAGTAGAGGACTACAGCCTGGGTCAGGTGTCCACCACATTAAGGTGGGAGGTTTGAATGAAAAAGAAGGTCTCCAGTGCCTGTCAGCTCAAGAAGCAACAGGTAAGCTCTGTCTTGCTCTTTTGGAGGACTTGTAGCATGGAGGATGGAGGTGACCTGGTGGAAAGATCTTGCTCCTGGATCCAGGGGGTTTGAATCAGGCCCTGGATCCCTAGGCCAGCACTGCCTGACACTCCTTCTTTCTATGGGTGTCTTTGTATATATTGGGTTCCATGGTAGTTCTCTGAGGCCTAGTCCAAATGCCCCATTGGAAACATCAGAGATGCAAGGGTACTTTTTAGAAATATTTAAATTCTTCCTCAAAAATGTTTTCTTTCTTGTCTGGTGTGCATATTTTCTTTTTTTAAGTAACCTATCAATAGAGTTCTCAACTCTTTCTGTTGGGATTTTCTTTCACAGGAAATAAACTGACTTTGTTAAGTATCCAGCTTTCAAAATCATAGCTAATTTCATCTCTTTGGAAAAATTCACCACTATCTTTGCAGTGTGAATTCTTTCTAAACTGGCTATTTGGTGAGAGTTCATTTCATTTTCTCAACACAGTTCAGGGAGGACTTAAAGTCTCTGCCTTAGCCCTTACCTCTCTTTTCTGACTGCTTTTTTTTCCCTCCTGACTGCAGTGAAGATTTCTCATTTGAGACTTATATTATTTTGGTGCATCAACTATTTTATGTCCTTCAATTAATTTAGTATGCATTTGTCTTTTTTTTCTTCAAGAATGATTTGAAAGTACGTTATAAATGAGTTTTTATGTAAGTTTTTATGTAAGACCAGCATAGCCATGCAGGCTAGCCCAGCCTGGTCTAACCATACTTAACTCAGTTATAACTATCAGTTTTTAAAATCTTGCTTGGATTCATTTTCCAAGAAGTCTTGATTTTCAGATGCATTTTTTTTTACAATTAAGAGTTTTTAAAATTTTATTCTATAGAAACTTTGCTTTTTCTCTTTATTTTTTTTTAAATGTTACATTAAAAAAATATGAGGTCCCCACATGGCCCCCCAACCCCCCCTCACCCTGCTCCTCCCATATCAACAACCTCTTTCATCAGATGCATTTGTCATATTCAGTTTCAAGTTTTGACCATCCATGTTATCTTACCCAACAGCAGTCATTCTCTCATCTTTAGCAAAAGGATATCTATGGACTTTATCTGACTTTTATCATTTTTAACTTGTTCCTTATGCACTAGAGTATTTTGATTTTATTTTAACATTTTTCTGATTAATAAATTTGTTTATACTTTCTACCCATACATTCTTTAGTTCCTTGTGAAAGCAGCTTTATACTTTCCTAACAAAAAGAATTTTCATCTGAAGTATCATTTTTAGTGCTTTTTGAAGTTGTTCATTATTCTGATGTATTTTAAAGGTTGTTTTGCTTGAAATTTGAAATTGGATGTGTTCTGATGCACTTCTAAAAACTAAATCTTTCTTGTAAGGTCAGCCACCAGCTCAACTTGGTTCTAAATGTTTATTTTCCTTTGTCAAGTTCTCTTCTAAAAGTCTGCATTTTAAGCCCAAGAAAAGAGTTGGAGATTTCCAGCTTTTTATAAATGGCTGTCTTTTATAAAAGACACATGGCTGAGAAATGGGTTGACTTTTCTAATGGGAATTTTATCAGGGAAAAATTCTTACAGTTTTGAGGCCATGAAATGTCTACATCAAGGCATAAGCAGAGATGCTTTCTCGGGGTCCTGCCACATTGCCAAACAAGATGGCCACCGATCTTTGCTGAGGTCCTTGCCTTCCCCTCCAGAATTTACCATCTCCAGAGCTCAGCTGTTGGCTATCAGGCATATAGCTCATCTTTTCAGCCTTGAACTGTTCATGGGCCCAGTCTCTTGGGGGATTCATGCTTAAGCTTTGGCTGCTAGCATTTCTGTCTCACATGGCAAGATGAAAAATGGCAGCTTCCTTTCTCTGTGTCTCTCATTGTGTCTCTGTTTATACAAGACCCTGCAAGGGGTGGAGACTCAACCTGAATTATGCTTCACTGACATAGTCGAATCAAAAGGGACTCAAAAGCACAGAAATTGATTAGTTCAAGAGTATAATCTTTTTTGAAATTCATAAAAGAACTTCACACTGTCACAGAGGCCATTGTTTTTTGTATTTTTGATAATTTTTTCCTGAATCTGGCTTCCATTAAAGTTGATTTAGAAACTTAACTGATTTTTATAAGAAATGGGTATTATGGTCTCAGATGGGGCTGAGCTAAGAGGGAATTGTGAAATGTGGACAAGAACTAGCATATAACTCTTTATAAAATGTAAATCTTTGTTCTGGGTTAATTTTTTCTCCATCCTCGATGCAGATGGGCATTGTGAGATTAAAACAGGATATCCTAATGTTCTACAACTTCCCTAAAATTCCTAGGCAATGAAGGGGGAATGGGGAGAAAAAATCCCAGGTAGTAGTAGCTTATGAAAATCACTCTGAGATCTGAGGATAATGAATATGAAAGATATAGGAATGGAAGTAGGGAGACTAGTCAAGGAAGGTGATGAAAACTTGAGCTAGGTCAGTGGCAATAGGGCTGGAGAACAAGAAATGGGGTTGTGAGATTTTAGGAGGTAAACTTGGTGGGTATTATAGGGTTAGAAGAGTATAAAGATGACATTCAGTTTTATAGTTTGCTGACAAGCTAGATAGTGTTGCCAACAAAAGAGCTAGCAATTTAAGAAGAAGAGGCTTGGAGGTTTGGGGATAGGTTTCATTTAGGGTTTGTTGCCTGGGAAGTGGGCAAGTGGGGACTTTTGGGAAGGAACTGATTATAGAAATCTGGAGATCAGCAGAAGGCCTCATTTGAAGGCAAAAAGATTAGTAGTTATCAGCATGTAGGTCATCATTGAGTCTATGACATTGACCAGAAGAGCATAGAATGGGAGTAACAGTGGGAAAATAGAAGCCAGTGGATAGTACTGGAACCATAACTGGGACCTCAACATCCTAATCCACTATTTTGTCCACCTTGTCATGTTTTTATTTACTTGGCCAATCATCTCCTTGTCCCGGTGTGTTTCTAGTTTTCCTAACTTATCTATTTCTATAATATGCATTCATCCATTGATTCATTCAACTCATATTTACTGAGCACTTACTTACTTTGTACCAGGCACTGTTTGACATTGGAGATATAAAAGTAAACAATAACGTCGACACACTTCATCTATTTGTTCATGGCGTTGATAATCTAGAGAGGAGAGAGAAATACAAATTTTGATAAGCACATTGGCGAAGATTATGGGATGTAATGAGAGCTAATGAAGTAGGAGAACCTAATCAATATTGGAGGATTTGGCAAAGAGGTATTTAGTCTGAGACCTGAAAGTTGAATGAGAATCAACTGGATGAAAAGAAATGTTAAGAGCATCAGGCAGAAGGAACTTCACAACTGCAAAGCCTGATACATGAAAGGGCTAATTCATTCATGCAACTTAACTGTGCCAGTGTGGCTAGAGCATGATGAAAGAAGGCAGGAGCGGCATGAACTGTGTGGCTAAAGAAGTAAGCAGGGTCCCAATCATCTCTAAAACTAAATTACTAAGAAGTATCTCAGACCAAGTCAAATATTCAAATATAAGATCTCAGTCCTGTTTAACTGCATGCTAAACTAATATGACAAGTGAAGATTCCATTCAGGCAGGAGAGAAATGTGGGCAATCTTCACTTTACATAGTAGTGTAGGGTCACCAAAGTAACTGTGCAAGCTGAAAGCCTGCAAAGGGTCTTGATAATCAAAGGGAAAATTTACAATTATTCAATGACCTTTACAGATTTTTGTCAAGACATTAGGAACTCTCTCACTGTCAGTAATGAATGTTTAGAGAGATGAAAAAATAGTAAAGTTAGCATTTATTTAGTACACTGCAATGTAAAACATTAGAAATATTGAGAATTAAAGTGTTTTGTTTCTTCATTAAAAAGCTTATCAAGAGTAGTTTGTACAGTGCTTGGCTTCTTTTTTCTGATTATATCAATTATGATACAAAGCAAATATTTTTTTCTATATCTTATTGAATTGCCATACTCCTTTTTAAGTTTGGATCCACTTCTAACACTTTGTCCTTTAGGTTTTCAATGTCATGAAATATCTTTGAGAGTTCCTTAATGTGATTTTTTTTTTTTTCTGACTTCACTTCCTCTGGGACATCTTCATCCTTTTCATCACAACCACTTTCCTTTATGTGGATCAGCTCCCCTTCACTAAAATTCTTCTAGCTGTGTTTCTAGAATCTGTTGAAAGAGGCAGTACTATCATTCCTGCAGTCAGCTGTTTCTTTACTAACCCCATTTGTATTTTATTTGAATTTCACTTCCAGCATTGCCACTCTTTGATTCCTTGATGCACTTTTATTTTTGTTGGTCAATTTCATCTTTCAATTATCCATTTTTTTGGTAAAATGTTGCGTGAGTTTATCATTGGGAGACAAGGCAGCAACACACCACTACACTTTGCTGTCTGTGTGTGAATTATTTGAAAATCAGATATATAATGATCAATTACTTTTGATGTGCTATACACCTGCTACTTGTGTAGTCGTTCGTGGACTGAATAGCAGTTGGTGTTATTTAACTAAACTGTAGTAACTGAAATTTGTGCATATTGGAACCATGCAAAGCAAGGAATATCTATAATTACAATGAAGGTTTACTGTGTATACTTTAGTCTATACTATATTCTGATTCTCTGATTATGACTTTGTGATTATTTCCATTGTGTAGAAGGTAATACTGAGGCGCCAATAGTTCAGTTAATTTGGCCAGTGTCTCAGAGCTATTAAGAAACTGAGCCAGGTTAGTACCAAATGAATACTGGTTAAATGAATGAATACAGGAAACTTTGCATTTCCAGGGGCACTCTCCTTGGTATTTGAATCATGTTTCTTCACTATGAATCTCTGATTCAGGATGCCAGGCATATCACACACTTTCCTCTGTCATATGTTTCCCTTCTGAAGAAATAGCAGATTCTGAGTAATTTTAGCACCAGATATCATTTCTCAAATTAATCAAATGACAAAGAATTGGTCCTCAAGAGTCTCTGGGAAACCAGCCAATATCTAAGAAAGCTATAATTTTAGTCAATTTTAGCCTATACGAGAGAGAAATGCAAAGAGAAAAAAGAAAAACAATTTCACCTATTTCACAATCACCTATAATGCTTTTTTTTACCTTCTATATCCATTTCCTTAATGAGCACTGAAATGAGTGCGGGGTCACTGGACATAATTAAATGAAAAATTAGTTGAATCAATTAAGACCATGGGGAAATTTAAAGGTGTTAATACATGTGTCACTATCAGGAGAAAATTATTTTTTCTCTCCCTTTTTAAAAGTTTTTGTTGAAATTCTTTCTATGACTTGAGTCTACTTTTTTAGATGAACAACAAAAAAATCAAACTATTAAACTCCTAGTGAGAAAGAAGTATCATTGGAGGTAGCTAGTCTCAGGTTTTCATTTCAGTGAAAAAACAAAGAGTTCACATTAATTTCTCCAATCATACAAGCAGTTCTTAGAACCATAGTGATCAGTAGAAGGTTGCGCATTACTACAAGGAATACTTTATTGGACTCCAATTCTTTACTGCCTTTTTCTCCCCACAATGGAATAAAAAAGCAATTTTATTGCTATAAATTGATTCTATTAATATATGATTTATATATTTTCTGCAGTGTTTTATCATGAAGAAAAACAAGGTTGCAACATCACTTGCTGTATTTAAAAAAAAGGTAGATTCCTGCTGGAGATAGAAGGGACAAAAAGAGGACATAATATGGAGTTTAACAGCCTGAGGAAAGTTACGGCGGATAAAAAGAAGTGCATCGCACAGTTAGGGCTTAAATTTATGGGGCATGGGAATGGAAGCAGATGAAACTGGAAAATT
Source organism: Dasypus novemcinctus (assembly GCF_030445035.2). Taxonomy (NCBI): domain Eukaryota; kingdom Metazoa; phylum Chordata; class Mammalia; order Cingulata; family Dasypodidae; genus Dasypus; species Dasypus novemcinctus. The sequence continues at coordinate 76,562,880 of NC_080680.1, read as the reverse complement.
AAACCGGATGTCCTTTCCATACTATTGTGAAATGTTTGGTTTTCATACCGTGTATTTGAGGCTATGTAGAAAGACTTTATGGAAGAAAATAATATGCTTAGATCTCCATTTTAAAAAGATCATATTATCAATAGTCAGGAGGACATTAATTAAAATAGAGTGCTTTTTTGCCGGGATAATAGCTTCATATAAATCAAAAGTCAAACATGCAAAATGTGGAAAACATGATTTGTTATTTATTCATTTAATGCATAGTTGTTTAAAAACATTTTAACACTTTTATTCCTCTGAAGCTGTATTTTGCGGCACACTGTTAATAGGTCTTTGTACTTGTAGAGAGAAAAGACTCATTCTTTTTCCCTAAAATTATCCTTTTATATCAAAGTTGTGCTTATAGAATTGCCAAGATCAAAGTATAATCAGCTACATGTGAATAGTTCTTCCTGATCTTTTCTTGCTATAAAGCACCATGGACCACAAATAGAGAAAATCCAAATGTTAAAATAGAAGGAAAAGTGAAATATTGACATTCAAGAAACCTGTGGGGAAAAGTTGGTCATGATTGCCACAGGCCTGAAGTGGCTATTGAATTGAAAACTTCCATTTGCCTTTTCTCTATTTGTTTCCACTCAGTAGTCAGCTTGCTTTAGGCCAGCTTACTTGCTCATGTTACTCTCCTCCTTAAAAGGTGGCACAAGTGACAGGAAATCTCTCTTCACATCAAAGGTCCCCAGGATTGAATCCTGGTGAATCCTACAGGAGAAAAAACAAGAAGAGAAAACAAAAAGAGAAATAGACACAGAAGATCACACAGCAAATGGACACAGACAGCAAAAAACAGCAGGGCAGACGGGGGATGGGGAGTGGGGAGGGGACAGAGAAGGGATGGAGGAGGGAAAAAAAGTGTAGAGAATCTTTTCAGTGATGTTAACATGGTCCCCAAACGTTTCTTGATCCAACCTGGCTCACAGTTCCATTTCCATTTCCATTTCCATTTCTTACGCTCTCCCTTTCATTCATTGGCCTTTTAAAATTTTTCCCACTACTGCCTCAAAGTCTTCACATAATTCATATCTCTCCCTGGAAGTCTCTTCCTGACCTTTTACAACGGAATAATTCCTGTTTGTTCCCCAACTCTCAGTTTAAATGTAGGGAAGAATCTCCTGATCCCTCAATCTAAATTAAGTTAGTCTGTTTCATAGTACCTTTACATGTTACTTCATTTTATTTATCAAAATCTGTAATTACATATTCACTTATGCTTTTAAATGTGTTTCCCTATGAGACTGAAAGCTCCATTAGGAAAAGAACCAGGTCTGCTTTGTTTCCCCACTACAAGGCAGAGGAACATCTAGTCCAGTGATTGACAAAGAGTAAGTAGTACTCTTGTCCTTTGGATTGAATGAAAGTTTAATAAATAGACTTCTAGATGTCATACCATATATTAGCACTCTTAACTCACTGTTTTCATGAAGATCCATCAGAAGATAAAGCCTGGTAAACTTTCTCCTGAGAGCCTCCTTGTTGCTCAAATGTGGCCTCTCTCTAAGCCAAACTCAGAATATAAATGCATTACCTTCCCCCTACATGGGACATGAATCCTGGGGATGAGCCTCCCTAGCACTGAGAGATTACTACCAAGCACCAACTAGCAATACAACTGGAAAAAGACCTCAAATAAAAGGGGGAAAGGTAAAGACAAATGAGCTTCCATGACTAAGAGACTTCAAAGTGAGTTGGGAGGTCATCCCAGAGGTAACACTTACACATATCTCAGCAGGATCTCATAGATTGCCAAAGTAGATACTACCCCAAATAGTGGGGCTCCTGTGGGCTCTGGAGACACCTAGGTCCTATCGTCAGGGCAGATAGCTACAGAGTTTGCTGCCTTGCTAGTGGACCCTACTTTGGTGTTTGTACTCCTGAGAGTGACAGAGTTGGACTCAGTTATGGCTTCCCTACACATGGCTCATCTGTCCCTTCTATTTGAACCTACAGCTGGTGCTTGAGTTGGTAGGTGTACATCCAAGAGACTTGAATCTCTGGGCTGTCCATGTGCCAGCTGGGCCCTGAGCCTCAGTAGAGGTGCAACACCTACTTTCCAGTTCATTGGACTTACCCAGGACAAGAAGAGGATTGATAGCAACCATACCAAGAAAACGAGATAGCCTACAACTGCAACCAAGAGAGGGGGCTCTGAGAGCAAGGAGAAAGAGAAACAGTTGTAACATGGGGGCATTTTCAGGACTGGGGAACCGTTCTGAATGACATTGCAATGACAGATACAGGCCATTATATATCTTCCCATAACCCACAGAATTATGTGGGAGAGAATATAAACTACAGTGTAAAATATAATCCATGCTCAGTGACAATGACCCAAAATACATTTATCAATTGCAATGAATGTAGCACACTAATGAAGGAGGTTGTTTATGTGGGAAAGTGTGGGGGGTGGGGAAGCAGGGCATATAGGAATCCCTATATTCTTCTTTATTTAAAAAAATTTATTTAAATTTATTTCTCTCCCCTTCCCCACTCCACCCCTCCAGGTGTCTACTCTCTGTTTCCATTCACTGTGTGTTCTTCTGTGTCCACTTTTATTCTTGTCAGCGGTACCCAGAATCTGTGTCTCGTTTTGTTGTGTTATCTTGCTGCATCAGCTCTCCATGTGTGTGGAACCATTTCTGGGCAGGCTGCACTTTTGTCATGCTGGGCACTTCTTTCAGGGTGCACTCCTTGCGTGTGGAGCTCCCCCATATGGGGTACAACCCTGCGTGGAACAGCACTCCTTGAGTGCATCAGCACTGCGCATGGGTCAGCTCATCACAAGGGTGAGGAGGCCCTGGATTTGAACCTTGGACCTCCCATGTGATAGGCAGATGCCCTATCTGTTGGGCCAAATCCACTTCCCTGGAATCCCTATATTTTTTTATGTAACATTTATGTAATCTAAGTATCTTTAAAAAAATAAAAATATGTATTAAAAACAAACAAACAAAAATCTGGTAAACTTTCAGATTAAAGAGAAGAATTTTCCAAGTTCCAATGAAATGCTACCAATCACATTGACCAAAAGTATGGATTGAACAACTTGTTGTTAATTTCTGGATTTCTTGAATCTCAAACGAAGGCAGGAAAAGTCTTTGCCTCTGGAAATCCACATAACCCCCTAGTACCACCTGACCACTTTTTGAACTCACAAGAATAGTCTCTCTATGCTCACAAATAGGTTCTTCATTTTTAAAGCCTTCTAGAGACCACATTTCTAATACCCCTGCATGGTCAGCGGTAGATATTGTTGACCAGTGACTATCTGCACCGTGGATCACAAGACTGCATTGCTGACAAGGATGGAGTCAGGAGTTTGTGAACAGTACATACTGTGCATTATCTCCTTCTGTACACAGCTCTTGTACAGGAGGAACTGTTTTCTTAAAGACAATTCCTGATTCTGGTTTCCTAATTCCACTTTTAGTCAGCCTCTTTGCACAGCATTGTCTGTCTTTAGGAAGAGAGAAAGCCCTCTTTAAAATGATGTAACTATCCCCTTTTCTAAATAAATTCTTTCATCTTGCCACTTTGTCTTGATTAGGACTTTCATGTTGAATCATCGATTTTCCCATGCCCTTTCCAATTAATTTAGTAGGCTAAATTTGTGTCAAATAAATAATGAGTTTCTGAATTAGCTGATAATGTAATGGAACATAGATTTAATTAATTCACTATCAGGGGCCTTCCACAGACAATTGTAAGTACAAAGCATAAAATAAATAGTATTTATTAATATGGAAACTCTTCTTATTTTAACAAGTTGTTTCAATTAGCAGAATTTAATATGGAGAACTTCTTGTTCTCATCTTTGTAAACAGTGGGATTCGGGTCAAGCAAAGATGCAATGATATTCGGTGCATTTAATTTCCTATGAAGTTCTTTAGTTTCACTTTATGTGGCTTTAGGAATAGCTGTAAACTCTCTAACTACCGTTGTTTAACTATTCATGATAGTTTTAGTAATTATTTACCCACACATTAGAGGCATAAAGTCTTATCACCCCATTGCTAACAAAGCCCCTTTGAAGCTCTCCTAGTGCAACATGGGGTTTCAAACTAAGAAGTTAAAAATAAAGGTGAACATAAAACTTAGCAGAAATGTTGAGTCTCTGGAGTCCTTTGGGCACAAGTGGGACTGTTAGGTATCTCTGACCTAATAGAGGAATGTTCTTTTATTTCCCTCCTGCGGCCCCAATGCAGGGAACAAGGCAAACTTCCCTCTGTACTGCCACCCCATGGGACCTCTCTTAAAGTCCTTGCCAGCCACAATTGCTGGCCTTAGGCTGGATTCACGGGCCCTCCATTCTCCTTTGCCCTTTTTCTTTTAAAGTTTGTCTATATATTCTTTCCATTTAGAAAAAGTTTTGCAAACAAGCTTTCTCCTACTCTCCCACTCCCAACCTCTAATCTGCTTTCTATCTCCGTCAATTTGCTATTTTTAGTCATCTTTTACAAGTGATATCACATAATTTTTGTCCTTTTGTGCTTTGCTTATTTCACTGAGCATAATGTTTTCAAGGTTCTTCTAGGTTGCAACTTGTCTCATAACTTCATTCTATGGCAGCATAATAAAGGTATAACTTACACAGAAATTTCTGGTATCTGCCTTTCTCTGGGTCACCAGGTTGACAGCTTTCTTCTACTACTGACTGAGGGTATGTACTATGTCCCTGTTTTCCCACATGGATTCTTATATGCTACCCATTTCTGTAGAATTCTGAGAGTCCATGAGTTGGTAGGGATTTCACAATAACTGGGAACTTCTGCTTGGAAAACATGATTTGATCAAGTAACATCCACTAATAACTCTGATTTCTTCCTGTGTAAAATGCATGTATTGTAGATATAATTACCCATCCTATTAAATCCACTGGATTGTTTAGAGAATCAATTTAGATTATGATCATGAAAACTATCAGGTTCTAAAGAAACATCTTAAAAGTCACATGACCCTTGGCAAATTACTTTATCTGAAGTATTCTATATAATTAAGATACTTATGTTTTTTTTTTTTTTTTTTAAAGATTTATTTATTTATTTAATTCCCCCCCCCTCCCCTGGTTGTCTGTTCTTGGTGTCTATTTGCTGCGTCTTGTTTCTTTGTCCGCTTCTGTTGTCGTCAGCTGCACGGGAAGTGTGGGCGGCACCATTCCTGGGCAGGCTGCTCTTTCTTTTCACGCTGGGCGGCTCTCCTCACGGGCGCACTCCTTGCGCGTGGGGCTCCCCCACGCGGGGGACACCCTTGCGTGGCACAGCACTCCTTGCGCGCATCAGCGCTGCGCATGGCCAGCTCCACACGGGTCAAGGAGGCTCGGGGTTTGAACCGCGGACCTCCCATGTGGTAGACGGACGCCCCAACCACTGGGCCAAAGTCCGTTTCCCGGGATACTTATGTTAATACTATATATTTTTACTAAATCTTCAAAGAAACCATGTGTCAAGTATCCATTTGAGTAGCAAAGTATCTGTAAAGTATCTGAAATGAAGTATCTAAAGTGTAAAATATCATATTGGTAGTAATGAACATAATAATTCCTATTACTTTTATAGTCAGGAAAGATATTCAGTCACTTTTCTTCTATAAATTTAGCATGCCTCCTGAGTTGAAAAAAAATTGACATTATATATTACATAGGTCAGAAAGAGTTTGCTGAGCTCAGAAAAAGCTACCAGAGCCTTAACATGGCTTTTCCAACATCCATCCTATGACTGGAAATACCTTTTCATACCTACCCACAACCCAAAGGCTCTTCTATCTGGAATTAGGGAACTAAATTATTCCTATATAATCTTAATTCTCTCAGGAGTTGTTTTTATTTTTAAAAGAAAGTTTCTTCACTCAAATGCTTCTGTAAGTATCGGAATATATGGAAATAGAAAGACAACAGACAAAAGAAAAACTAGATTATGACGGTTCTCCTTAATACTAGGCTCTTTGAAAGGTTGCTAAACCCCATAGAAACTGTAAATAAAAGCATGACATAAGAAAAGTGGTCACAAGATAAGCAAGGCAGAAAGATGGCTTTTTAAAGAAGTTCTAAAGAAAAACTTATGAAAATAGAGTAGAAGGGGAAAGGTAAATAGGGATCAGGCTGGAGTTTCCAGACGCAATGGGAAAAATATTAAAGAATGAGCCAGAGAAGGAGAAAGTAATGTATCAGGGTTCAGTCAGGAAAGCAGAGTTGCCATGAATATTAAAGATAAGGGATTTATTATAGGAATCTGATAGTATGCAATTTGGGGAGAAGTTGGAGAAGTGAAGATCTGAGAGGGAGGTTGGAAGTTCAGAGAAGGCGTCTCCAAGCAATTAGTCCAGAAGACAAGCACCTCCAGGGGTAAAGTATAGTTGAGGAATGGGCCATGGTGGAGAGGCCTGCAGGAAGGTGCTGTCTCCATGGGTCTGCAGTGACCATGGTTCAGGCGGTGAACCTGGGACTACTGCCAGGAGGCAGGAAGAAGCCCGGACACAGCTTCTCTTTGGAGGAGGATAAGGACAAGCTGAACTAGCCAATGGCTTCCAGGTCTGCCAGCACCACATTTGTCTGCACAAAGAGCTTCAGAGAGTAGTAGCCAGTGTTTCAATTCCACTTCTGATTCTCAGGCAGATTCCTTTTTGGGTCTACTCTAATCCAATTATGGAGAGGAGGATTCTTAAACTTAGCTCTAAGTGTAACCAAATTGACACAGCACAATCTACCACAGTTAATATAAAAGGCAGGCTGAGGGAGGTCTGTGGAAAAATGAGGTGTAGAAGAATGCATGCATCTTATGCCAGTGATTCAACTGGATAATTTATGAGGAGGAATGGGGACATAGAACCTCCTCAGTATCTTGAGTGGTATGGAGCAGAAATAGATGGGCTTTAAGTAATATGTCAAATCAAGCAGCTAAAAATATGCTGGGTTGTGTAATAAAGAGAAAGAGGGGGGCGTAAAAGTGAATATTGTGAAAATTAAAGAAAACACTCTGTCATGTGCTGAGAAGCATCTAGAAATACACATTCTCACAGGTTATCAGACAGAGAAAAAGTGATTTGGGCTGAGATGAGGGTGGAACCTGTGTAGGTTTTATTTGAGATTTCTCTGTACACAAATCAGTACTAAACAATACAAAACATTCTGGTGCTCAGGAGAAGAAAGATAGATTTCTATAGGTCACTAAAATGGAAAGAATTACTAGCTGTCCTAAACCTGAAAATTACCAAAGAACTAAATTTATACTTGTTGGGAGAAATTTTGTGCCTCTGGATAGATGAACTCCACAAGAAAATTTTTAGAGGGAAGATTAGCTTCTCACACACAATGTGTCAATACTATTACCTACAATTTCTTTTGAAGGATCTGTTCTTTTCCAGGTTCCCTCTGTGCCAAGTGCTCCCTCACTCCACTCACCCCCTCCAGATATCTAGCTAGATAAAGATACAGATATAGACAGATATAGATATAGACGTAAGAGATATGGATATGGATATGGTCAAGTATAGATATAGATTGGATATAGGTCTAGATAGATATAGATACACATATAGAAATAGATATATAGATAACGTAGTCCATCACAGAACATGTATGTATGTATGTGTGTATGTGTGTGTGTGCATGCATATAATCTATTGATTTAATCTTTATTATAAAAACCTGTTGCAGTATTTTTTTTTTTAGGAGGCACTGACTGGGGATTGAACCTGGGACCTTGTACGTATGAAGCAGGCATTCAACGACTGAGCTATAACCACTCTCTTGCAGTAGCCATTTTCTTTTTAAGATTTATTTTTTATTTCTTTCTTTCCCCTTCCCCTCCCAGTTGTCGCTCTCTGTGTCCATTCACTGTGTGTTCTTCTGTGTCCGCTTGTATTCTTGTCAGTGGCACCAGGAATCTGTGCCTCAGTTTGTTGCACCATCTTGCTGCATCAGCTCTCCGTGTGTGTGGTGCCACTCCAGGGTAGGCTGCACTTTCTTTCACACTGGGTGGCTCTCCTTATGGGGTGCATTCCTTGCATGTGGGGCTCCCTTATGCAGGGGACACCCCTGTTGGCAGGGCACTCCTTGTGCACATCAGCACTGCACGTGGGCCAGCTCATCACACGGGTCAGGAGGCCCTGGGTTTGAACCCTGGACCTCCCATGTGGTAGGCAGATGCTCTATCTGTTGAGCCAAATCTGTTTCCCATGCAGTAGCCATTTTTATCCTCATTTTATGAATGAGGAAACTTAGACTCAGAGAGGCTAAAGAGCAGCAAGGAGTCATTCAGCTGATAAGCTGCAGAGTGAGATGTAAACACAGGCTTGATTGCTTCCAAGTTCCTTCTCCCTCAAGCCATTCCCTGAGCCTGGTCTCATGGGAATACATACCTATTTGCAAACACATCTCATCATCATGTCTGGTTCTAATATTTATGAGTCTCAGGGCAAGTATATAAATGAAGATCCGCATACTATACTCCAAGTGCATGAAAGTTTATAAATCAAAACAACGAACTATTAAAATATGTTCTATCCTTGTATCTTGAGGAATCTGCCTTCATTAGAACTTGGAAGACCCATTTTGAATTCTGAAACCTTGGCCTCCATTGATTTTCCATACTTGCATCTCATCTCCCTTTTGTTCCCAGCCTTGCACCATGAAAGATCTTGTATATAACTGTGTGGACACTCTAGCCCACATATCCACAATTCTGCTAACTCCTCCTGCTCACAGCTGCCCCTTGATCTCCTTTCAAGCTAGAGCAGTACACGTGAGCATCGTGGTCTACCTCAAGAAAGAGGCCCAACACTGGAAGTGGGCTTGGGGCAGTCTGGACCAGATACTACAAGTCCTGAGTACTCAAAGCCTAGTTTAGTCAAGAAGAAGGGGGCTAGTAGCCAATGAGGGAGGGGCCCAGCCAGAGGAGGGCCAGAGACGGGCAGAGGCCTGGATGCTTGGGTGGAAGAGTATACTGCTCACATATCTTTCATTTCACGCAATAACTAAACATCAAAGGCAGTTAATGACTTCCATGCTTTTGAAATAGCTGACTTCTACCTGCTCATATGTCAACATCTCTGTTCATATCAGAGAGCAGTGATTGAGGGCCTTTTTGACCCTCTCTCCAATCCTTCCCCTACCACCTTGTTATGCCCAGTCACCAACACCTGAGGTAAGAAAAGAGAGAAGATAGGTCCAAAAATACCAGTTCAAATGGCTAGGCATATTTTCAAACTTTAGAAAGAATTTTGGTGTGTGTTGGCTATATGACAGATTGGAATCCTTTCAGCAGATGATTAAAAATGAGCCAGGAAAGAACAAAATGCATTCTGTTGTAAGCTTGCCTGCCAATGTACTCCCTAGAATCTGAGCTAATAATTCATGCAGAGTGATGCTACTTACAAAATTGTTCCATGTCCTCCTTTTTATATCCATCATGAGAAATAGCTCAGGCTTCAAGAAGCTTCAAAATTAAAGAATTAAGAATTAAAGAATAAAATCCTCAGATCTCACTCACTAAAAACTCATTTCATGCCTTTTTATCGATGTAACTTGTTTTGTTCTTTTAAATCAATATATATTTGATAAGAGAGAAAATTTAAATTGCTTTCTGCTGACATTTTTCATGTTGTAAACATACATAATGTAGGTTCTGCCAGGAAGATGTGTAGAGTGCTGAAATTCCTGGAGTCAGTACTCATTGGCAGTCTTAAGAGACTCTGAGTACACAATGCATAATACAGAAAATTGGTCAGGGATTTTTCTGTTTCCATGGAAATTAGCATATTTACCTAAAGAGTGATACAAGCTAAAATTTCAGGATAAATTTCATCTAATGCAATAGCTTTGCCTTTAGGAACGTAATAGAGATGTTGAGGCTAAAACTCAAGAGAAACTAAAGTCTGTAGCTGGATAAAAGTTGCCATATGATCATCATAGTACTAATTATTTTAATAAGTGAATCTACTTGTAGCTTAAGGGAAGACCTATGTTCAGATATAAGAGATCAGCTTTCTGAAAAAATTAATGTGGGATCACATCTTCTTGTTCCTAAATACAATGAAATATTAAATCAGGCAGTCACTAAAACTGTAATGAAAGCAGAATAAAATCATTAAAACAAACACATATTTAGGGTTCAAAAAATAAATGAAGGCAATACCCCCTTTAAGAATTTAATTTCTTCCTAATGTGGGCATTAACTGCCATTGGTGTTTAGTTGTTGCATGAAATGATAATGTTTGTAGGTGAATGAGACCTTAGAGATATTCTACATTGTCTGTTCCCATAGTCGTATGATCATGAAAATCATCTGAAACAGTGCTTCTCAAACTTTGAAGTAGATATAATCACCTGGGCATCTTGTGAAAATGAAGATTCTGATTCAGTATGCCTGGGACAGGGACCAAGATCATGTATTTCTAACAAGCTTCTAGATGATACCAAAGCTACTGGTCTGTGCACCATACTTTGGGTAGTGAAGACCTAGAAACCTATGTAAAAATACAGATTCTGAAGTTTCACTCCCAGAGATTCCAGTTTAGTGGGATGGATCTAGAAAATGTCAGCATTTTATAGATGAGGAAACCGAGGTCCAAAGAGGTTCAGTGACAGCATGGAAACATCATAGTCAGTTGTCGGGCCAAAGGCCTCCTAAAATCTCAGTTCACTGCCGTCTTACCTATGGCATACTGTCACCCATTATATGGACAGCTTCCTTGCTTTACAGTTACCTAGGGCACTAAGCTCAGAAGGGTTGAATGCTCTGAGTTTGCCATCTTGGAATTGTTAATAATTTTAGCTGTAAATTTATGCTTTGTAATTGAAGCCCAATGGACAAAGGAGCACGTGAGGAGGAGTCAGTGAAGCCTCCGCTTAGGTGTGGTTCCTCCTCCTGCTGCTCCCCCGCATCTCTAGGACAGGTCTCACTGCTGTTTCCACACCCCCTAGAGTCCCAGGTCCCATTTGGCCTTCCCTTGCCCACCTCTGTCCCACATGGCTGTCTGGAGTGAAGACTGGTCATGTGGGTGAGGGGAGGCCTACGTTCCACCAGCGCCCTCCACCTCTTGTGGAGACTTGGGTATGAATGTGTGGGGAGGGTTAGGTTTGAGAGTGCCCAGGAGTGACACAGGGCAAGACTAGCAATGCGATGGCCTGTTTGCCAGGTGACTTGGCAGGAGCCTCTAGTCCACCCTCCATATATGTATCAAGCATGACTTGGAGGAGAAGTTTGTGGATGGGGTATTGGGACCATGGGAAGGGGAGATTGACCTCCTTAACCCCTAGCCAGGATCCTGAATTTTCGTTTTGCACTGGGCCCCACAGCTGGACCTGTTTCCTGCTTTGTATGGTAGATTCCTGAACAGGTCTGTAGCCAGAGGATATCCCGGGAGCATCTTCAAGGGTCTGCTTTTCTTCAGCTTCTATGGACTAGGTAACATCTCCCTTCTGATGACCACCATATTACTGATTTAAACAATGGAAGCCTTTTAAATTACCTAAACCATCTTTTCATGGCAATGTACTGTTGGGTTATATTTTGAATGTTCACTTAATTGGTACAAAAGGGAGACTGAGCCAGTTGAGTGCACCTGACAGGTGCATCTCAGGGAGAAAGAAAGCTCAGTTCTTCCTAAAGGGATATCTAGGCAGGATGCTGTCCCGCTGTGGAAGTGCAGCCTCTCCCAGGACTAGGAAAGGGCAAGGTGCACTTTAGGGGACTGATGAGCTGCCATGACAAGCTCCTTTCATCTTTTGCCCTTATATTGTGTGTCCTCAAATCCACCAGACAGTGAGGTTCTAGTGCATGGACTCTGCTAGGGATGTCCCTTTTATTGGGCTTCCCAGAGCAGTGCTGAAGCAGCCAGTCCCAGTGAAGCTTGTGTGCTTACTCTGAGTGAGAGTATATAGTGCTTCTTGCCTTTAGATACGGCCAAAGGTACCTGAAAGTACTGGAGACAGCTTTGTAACCTGGGAAACTGTCAGAAGGAACACAGAGGCATAACTGCCAGGTGGTTCAACAAGATAAAGCCTCAGAGTGAGGTCATCTTTTTCCTTCACAAAAAAGTAGAATGGCATCCTTGTGTCTAAGGAGAAATCCATTTTCTGAACATAGTCAGTAAATGTCCCAACACCTCAGTGCATGGAGAGAAGCAGAATGAAGAAAACAGAGAACAGAGGGAGCTGGCCAGAGCTCTAAGACAGGAGACAGGCAACAGCAGAGAAATTACAATTATAAATTATCAAGACTGAGGGCATTTCAAACAATGATAAGGGACCCCGGCACAAGAAATGACCTCCCGGGAACAGACTGCTGTGTGGCAAGAATAGTGAATGGCCCACAAGGGGATCAGCAGAACTGAGGCCACACAAGAAGGAAATTTAGGCCAAAGGCAAAGACAACCGTTCTGGGAAGCACAGAGGGGAGTAATTTGAATCTCACGTGAGAAAAAAAGTTTTTGCAACCTGTTTTTTTTGCAACCTGTTTTAATTAAGCTTATTAACTATATAATACATGCTATGTGATTCACATTCTGCATCTAGTGTTGGTTATTTTAAAAAATCCTGCTGCAAAGTCTTGTCTAAGACAAGTGAACTGGAAGGATCCCATGTCTCTACTCTAATTTTGGGCCCAGAGAGGTAAGCAGATTCCCATGGAATGTTGCCTTTACCAAACTTATTTCTTTCACATTGTGCTAAGCACTGTATAATGTCACCTTATCTACAGGATCTTTAATTATTCACCTGTCCAAAGGGCACCATGATGTTGGTCTATGAGAGCACAGTTAAAGAACTGAGTTATTAGAAATTTCATTTCTGGATCTTGGGCTCTGAAGGTACAACAGAAATGGGTGGAATAATTGCTGAAAATGGCTAGTGGGGAAAAAGGTCACCCCCAGTACCAACCAAACCAAACCAAACCTATAAAACATTATACTACAGCCTTTTCACATTATACTCTAAAACTCGAAGAAGAAAAGCCCATTTACATGAAAGTGCATCAGGTTCCAGAATTGTGGTGAGAAAATTAATCTTTAATAGAGATGAAATAAAGGCATGGTTTTAGTAGCTTGCTCTTACTGTTATGCTAAACCCTCATAGTAAATTGAAACTGTTAAGGAATTCTGAAATGTTCCCTTGCCTAACTTCAGATTTATTGAATAGGATTTTAATGTTTTATCATTTGTTTGTGGTAGAAACAATCTATATTATATTTAAATAACTTTCTTATAGAACTAGTTTACTTAGGGAGCTTATTGGGAATGGCTACTAAATTTTATAAAAGGATTTTCAGCATGTGTGGATATAACCATAAGCTTTTATTTATTCATTTTAAGGTAATGGATCATCCTTGAATTTTGTTAATAAACCTTAATACTAAAGCATTTTTTCCTCTGATGTATTACTGGATTCAGACTTTTGTTTCTGTTAATAAATTGCTACTCTTTTCATTTTTTAAAAGAACAATTTCTAGCACTAAAATTATTCTGAATTCATGAATGAAGGATCTTTTATTCTCTCTAGCCAGGAATAATTTAAGCATCATGAAATTATCTGTTCTGTAACTGTGAATCCATCAGGTATTGGTGTTTTTTTAATCTGTAGATCTGATTTCTCATAATTTCTGATAGTCATCTATTTAAGTTTTCCACTTCTTCATAGGCCAATTTTAAAATACTATTCTGTTCCCTAAGTCTTCAAATTTGTTATCATGACATTGTATATGATGTCTTCCTTATTTTACTTTTTCTTACATCTATAGTTTCATTTCCATTCTCATTTCCTATCTTGCATATTTTTTTTTTTAAATCTCATTTTATCCCTTAGGCTGACAAGAAGATTTTCTACTGAATGGTGTTTTCAAATAATAGGGTAATAATTTATTATTCTATTGTGGTTTTGTTTCCCATTCTATCAATTTTATGTTTTATGATTATCCTTTCTCTTTCAGTTTTCTTTCAATTTATTTTAATATCTTTCATTAATTTCTCAAGATGAGTTCTAATATATCAAGTTTATCTGTTTTATTATTTAGTTTCTCAGTTTCCTTACTTGATTTTGACCTTAATGTCTTAGATAATTTTATTAAATTTCCACTATAATTTTATTTTTTATAAATTTTCCCTTGTATTGCTAACATACTTGCCTTATATTCTTGCTATCCATACTACCTTATGATTGTTACATCAACATGAATGTGATTGAAAATGTCCTTCTTCCTGTTACTGGATTTTATCCAGGTTCTTGGCCACGCTGCAGAAATGAATTTCAAGAGCACGCTGGGTGAGTTAGGTTAGTAATTTATTCAGGTAGGGAGTGAAGAGAAATGGGAGCAAATAACAGAGCAGGGGTCCCAGGTAGAGAAGAAGGGGGTAAAAAGGGATAAAGAGGGTTAATTTACAAGCTACAATTCCCCATTATAGATTATAAATCCTCAGGTTTACTTGCGTGACCACGAGGCAGAGGAAAAATTGTGAGAGTAGTGCACAGAAGGTAGGAATGGGTCCAGAGGCAAGAGAGCAGGGCGAGAGCATGCTCCGGCCTCCCAGTTTGCTTTATAAACTATTAATTATTCCACCCCTTTGCTAATGGCAAGGGAGGGTTCCAGCTGTTTGCTGGTTTGATTGATTACCCCACCCATCAATCCCTTAGTGAGGACCCAATGATAAAGTCCCTAGGGAGCATCTGTGCCTTTTCCTTGCTCCCAGAAGAAGTCTTTATTCTGCAGAATCTTGGGGGTGGGGGGGTCTTCCAGCAGCCATCTTGGGGGTTACTGATGTCCATGTGGACTCTCTGCCAGGTTCCAGATCCGTCTATTAATTCCCTATCTTTCTAGCCTCCTTCATTCCCACTGCTTATTGCTTTTAAGCCTATAGCTGGCTTTTTTGATGGAAATTGATGTTCTTGCCTGTTTTACATATTTGCATTTACCGGGTAACTTCTGGCTTATTCCTTTAATTCAACTATTTTTTTTTGATTACTTAGTTTGAAGCAAGTTTCTTGTGAACAGCACATTGCTGATTTTGTTAAGCTATTTGGCACCTTTTGTCTTTTCATAGAAGAGTTCACTCAGAGAATTCAGTTTTAAAGACAAACTGGAGCACAGAAGGGAAACTGTTCCTGCATATTTAAGTAGATTGTGTTCCAAAGACATGGAAATTGTTGAAGTAGGAGAACTAACTAGCTTCATATAGAAAGGTGTTTCTATAGGGAATGCTCCACAAATTCCAATTAATTGTACCACAGGTTAAGAGCATCACAAATGTTCCCCTTGAAACATTTCTCATCAGAGTATTTTGTGGGGAAGAGACCAAAATCTATACAGGCCAGGAAGCCAAGATAAGAAAAAGAAGAAAAAAGAAAATGAGCAACTAGATAATGTAAGTCACAACTGTGTCAATTAGGGAGCAGAAAATGCTGTAGGATTTTCAACAAAATTGAAGGTCAAGTGTTGTCAACCAGCATAAGCTCTTGAACAGCTAACGTGTCCCTGGGTGTGAACTGAGTAACTTGAAGAGTGGTGTCCTCACCAATGGGCTAATAAGGCAGGAACGTCACTGGCCCCAAAACTTAATGGGCTATGCCAAAAGCAGGAACGATACAGGTTTTGTGACAACTGAAGCTCAAAGCTTTTTGGGGGCCCTCTTTTAAAAAAAGAATATAAAGTTAGGTGCAAGTGTGAATATTTATTCAGATAATAATTCAACACATGACGGGCTTGGAGATTCAGGTTTTTCTTCTTATATCCCTTATACTGCCTTGGGAGTAGTTACAAGAAATGCTTCATAGAAATGCTGCCTGTTTGAGCCTAGTGTTTCCCTCCATGGAGAATGTTCAACAACTCCCAGAATTGGCAGAGGCTGGGGGAGGGAGTGGCCCTGCAGTTTAAGTTCACTAAACGTCAAGGTAAATCTGCCTCTGGTCAAAATGTTGACTTCTATAGGAGTAAAGGAAAGGTATTATCAGTTCAGTATATGCTAACACAGGTAGCCAGGCAATTCTAATACAAAGGGATGATACCAAAATGCAGATTTACCAGTCCAAAAGGTCAGGATGATTTGAGCACCCAATTATAAATGTTTAATTTCAGAACCTTTAGAGTTGCTTAAGGTATATGCTATTGATTATCAGAGAAACACAGTGGAAGAAGCCTCATTCCTGGGAAAAATAAAATAGGAATCAAGATTTCAGGACCTGTGAATGCTGAGCATTTGGTAGCATGACTCATTTTCCAAAAGAGTGGGTCTAGATTCTATAAAGTGACGGGAGCGGAAATAAAGGACGTTTGACAAGCAATTCTAAACTTAAGCATGTGTTTTAAAATTTTGTTGTTAATTATAAACCAGATTATCAAAGTCTGAAAGAATTAGAGTTGAGTACAAAGAGTGTTGATGCAGAAGAATGAACTAGTTACTGAAGCAGGCTGGATACAGAATCAATAGACAGATACGGAACCTGGCAAGAAGTCCGCATGGACATCAATATCCCCAAGATGGCTGCTGAAAGACCCTCACGAGATTCTGTAGTTTGAAATGAGATTCCTCTGGAAGCCAGGAGAAGCCCCAGATATTCCCCAAGGACCTTATCATTGGGCCCTCCTGGGGGATTGATGGATGGGGTAATCAATCAAAACAGCAAACAACTGGGACTCCTCCTGTGTCATTAGCAAAGGGAGGGAATAATTAATGGTTTCAAAAGCAAGTGCAAAGGCCTTTTGCTCTCTCTTGTCTTTGCCCTGTCCTGTGTCTGTTCGTGCTCTATTCTGGCCTTCTTCGCCCCCTCCTGGGGGTTTAGGATCTATAATGGGGAATGGTAATCTGTAAATTGGCCCACTTTATTATTCTTCAGCGCCTTCCTCTCTGCCTGGGACGTATGATCTGTAATTTTCTCACATTTCTTTTCTCACCATTCTTTAATAATCTACTGGCCTAATTAATCCAACGTGCTCTTGAAATTCATTTCTAGCAGCTTAGTCAAGAACCTAGACAAAATCTGGCAACATTACCAACCTCCTGTTGGTCAGTAAAGTCAGTATAAGGAACAGGGTTCACTTCAGAAAGGAGATTATTTTCTCTAAAGGCCAATCACCCAGCACTAGATAATGTACAGCCATTTTAAAGAAGATGATTAATCGAATTCCCTTATTCCAGAAGCATTTGGGGAGAAATAAACTTTTGATGGGATAACTCTGGATTTAAAGTCATGGAACCAAAAGTTTATTTATTATAAACTTTTCTGCATGAGAACTTTCTGGTGAGGCACCCCCTCTCAAAGGTTCAGGCATTGTCAAGCCTTGCTTCTTCCAGTGTCTATTACCTGTCAACCCCTTCCCCTGGGGAACTGAGTGAACCTGAATCTGGAAATATATTAGGAAATCATCCCCATCTGGATCTGATGTCAGCTGAATTGCCAACAAACACCTAAGTCCAAAGCCTGTGTAACTGGCGTGAATCCTAATGAGTTTATGTGTATTTGTGGTTTCTTTCATTATGTTCAGTTTATATTAATAAGGGCCCTCCTCCATTTAATGGTTCTGTCTGACTCTCTGCTAAAGGACTTGAGCTCTACTTGGAAATATCTTGACAATTCATAGAGCTTTCCAGCATCCTCATTCTGAAACATGGATTCTATGTCTCTCAGTCTTAACTGTGGTCCAGCTTCATACTTAAGGGACCCCATTCCCCAAAGGAATCCCAGACCTATCATCTCTTGAAAGATTTTCTGAAATTTGCCATTGCCTGCTTACCCTTGTTTTAGTGCTCTGTTAGTGTCAGCTGTATCCTTGCTCACTGGTAACCCCACATCTAAATTCCTCATAACTGAGGTCATATGGGTTATAGCTTCCTATGCAGGACCTTGAACTCTATAACTCTTATAAAGGAAGCATCAGGTATAAGTAAAATTAAGAGAGCTGAAATACAACTATGTTTTAAGTTTAATGCAATGCTCCCAGATAAAATTCTAGACATAACCTTTTATGTGTTCCACTGAACAAATTATAAGGCTAGTGAGAAATGGCCTAATGTCTAAGACAATCTGAAGAAGACCATGATGTTTTAGTTTAATTATATCTAAAATTTAATTTGATCTTAGTCTTTGGGATTTGGTTTCTACTAATCTCACTACTTACGACACATATGAGAACGGAGTCTGAGGAGTGTGAGTCACTCTACTTTTTGGGTTTGAGTTTGTGTGGGGATGAAGCATTTAAAAAATCTTTGAATTAGTTTTTTGTGTCAGTTGATATTTATCATAAACTTTTTCTGTATGAAAATTCTACATGAACAAAATTTGCCTTTAATGTTTACTTAGTGGAGAATGTGGAAAGAAAATGTTAAGGCGAAACTGCAACTTAAAACACCATTCAGCATATGCACTTTCCTGGGAAAAAATGTGCCTACTTTAGCAATAGACTTGTGATACATTTGAATCATGGTTTTCTATAAGTTTTTAATTTTATGGGGCCCAGATACTAGATCATAGTTGTAGAGAATATTTGGGATTTATAAAGTCCCAATATCCACCACAGTTGTAAATGTACAGGAAGTGTTTTCTGGGATGAAAGATGTAACTTCATACTTTTAAAATGAAGATTAAAATCTGAGTTTTAATATAGGAAAGTTGAACAAATGTCAAAATACTAAAGGCTGGGGTGTAAAACCATATTCTCATCTAACTATAACTATAAGTGTATATGTAAGTTATATTAATAAAATAGATACAATTTATTGAGTGCTTTCTATTGTTCAGGAACTGTTTTAAGCATTTTGCATGAACCGAGTTATTGAAATGTCACAAAAACCCTATAAATTAGGTATTATCATTAATGCCATTTTCCAGACTGTGAAATAGGGCACAGACATGTCAAATAGCTTGCTGAGACAGAAGCTGCTAGCTGCTCATCGAAATCTATGTTCTTCTATTCCACAGTTATACTTCAATTCCAGCCTCCTTTATAGTTAGGTAGTAATATGACTGACTTCTAGTTGACGCAGTGTGAGTGGAAGTAACACTGGCCCATTTCCAGACCAATATTTATAATAAGTGTCTCCTCCACATCCTCCTTTCCCTTCTAGTGACTGTATAGAGAAGATGATAAGATGAATCAGCAATATAATTGAGAAATAAAGTTTGAGTGACTTGTTTTCCTTTTGGGGATTATTTGTTCTGGCAGATTAGCCTACCCTAACACTTACCCAAGGCCCTACAGATAATAAGGCAGAGCCCAAACTTGAGCCCAGGCAGTCTTCCTCAGAATCTATGCTTTTAAGCATGGTCCTATGCCACAAATAAAAACTAAAATATAGGAAAATGCCTCCTGGGAGATGATTAAGTTTCTGGAATTGATATTAGGGGAGACCTGGAAGAAAATCAAAAGCACATCAGAAAAATATTCCAGGTAAAAAATTAAAGTTTGCACTTTAATTTGTATTTGTATTATTTTATATTTTCCTTCAAAATTTTTGTTAAATTAGAAGTTAAATGGAATCTCTTTTTTTTCCTTTCGATTACTATTTTGTTATCACTAGAGACAAGGGAAACATTTTAGAGAAATTGAGTTAATATGTAGAAAAATAAGGTTATTGTTATTTTAAAATTGGTAATTACTGGATAATTTTGCAACTATACCATTAAAGCTGATATTTCAATTTCAAGATCTACTTTAGGTGATGGAGAATAAAATTTTGTCAAATTTATGCCACATTTAAAAAATTTGTTCCTTAGAAACACAGAATGGTCTTTGTACCATTGTTTTTAATTATATTTCATATCTTAGTTTTATTATTTATTAAACTCCAATGTTTTAAAATATAAACACATAACATATAAAATGAATAGATAAATTAAAAAGCCTAATGTAGCTTCAATTTTATTTTGATTCTCAACCAAAAACGTTAGTTTTTAAACATTGTATCTGTCAATATTATTTAGGATAAAATAATACATTTCCATTATGACTGAATTTGTTTTAATAATTATTTATATAAAATGACATCACATCTATACAGAAATGACATAGACTTTGATACACTTCTCTGGGGATATTTTGGCTATAATTACCATAAATTTTAAAATTGGATAAAGAGTATGGACACTTGCAAAATGAAATAAATTGATAATTCAATAAGTTTGCCATTATGTTTTATACTGTTTCATGTTTGCCTGGAAATTAATTTCAGTAATGATAAGGAATGTCTGGAATATGCTGTACATATAAAAGTGATGATCAAAATTCAAAATTCTCAGGTATCATACTGTGTGTATGGTATGATGCCATACACACAGTAATTTACTGACGTAACAAGGTAGATAGTGTTATACTCATTAATCTCCAAGCCAAGTATGAACACCAGTATTTACAGTTTTCAACGCTCTATCCATGCTTTGACTGCACAAATATTTTTAAAAAACATTTTCTTCTCCATTAACTATGTCGATTGATTCTCCAGCAATTTACATTCATGGACCTTGTTTTCCAGGATATTTTATGATGACATCATAAATGAATGAACAGAGCCTTTTCAGCCTTCCTTTTATATGAAAATGGTTAAAGTCACCTTTTAAATGTTCTCATTGTTTTATCACTGTGCACTTTCTCTGAAAATAATTGCATTACCTTTGCCTACACCAGGATATCCTTGATAATAAAAGACCAAGGTTTTATCTCAGAGGTAAATACTCTTCAAGCCTGGAGTAGACATCACTGTACTCTATAATTCCCTCACTGAAGCCTATGACCTTCATTTGTTATCAATCATGGATAAAAATTTTCAAGCAGTCCATATCGGGAACTGAAAGTGAAATGTGTTGTTCAGCCTACCACAGAAAAGTCACAAAACTCTGTTCATGTTAAGCAGAGCAGAGATGCTTACATCAACCAGAAGATACCCTCATGACCCCTTTTGCAGTTTGTATTACATCAGGTTTTTAGATATTGTAGATGGCTTCTAAAATAACCAAATGCATTATTGATATGCATTTACGTAGTGTGTCAACTGGAGAATTACACACTAACCCTGTTTTCCCATCCTCGGTTTTGAGCCAAGATTATCTCATGGTCAGGGGACTCCTCCCTTTGGAATGGATATAAATGTTGATGAATGTGATATAAATGATGACCCTAAATTACCTGTGCTGGGTCTCCATGCCAAGTCTCTTATCCAGGGAAAGTCCAATGGATGAGGCTGTATATCAAGATTGTCTTCAAACATGATGTGCAAATTTTGGCAGTTTTATTTGTAACTAAAACTCATTCTTTTCATGGATTCCTTCTTACATCTTTTTTTTTTTCCAATTAAAGCAGAACCACCTCCCCTCAGGACATCTCACCCAAAATTTGTACATCAGATATAGGAACTTAACCTTTCATTGACTCATTTATTTCCAGGACCTACTCAGAGAATGGGGGAGTGCTGTTTAACCATTATTGTCTAAATCACATTATCTTAATTAGAAAGGTAAAGTTTAATACTAAGGATCAAGGTAATTTTTTTTCACCTTTACTAACTCCTACTAAATTATATCTAATTTATATAAATTAAATAATATATTAAACTTCTGTTTAAACATGGTATACGGACAAATCTTGTTTATCTCCTCTCTCTCCCAAGAACCCGCTCAATGTTACTATTGGAATAAAGGAAAAGTTTTAAGCTAACATAGACAAATATAGTTAGAAAGGAATATAGCAGCATATGACACACTTCAACATTTGGGGGTGGTGGTGAAGAGTTAAAGCTGATTTTAAGTTAAGGGAACCCCACCCAAAGTGCATCCAGACAGGAATGTTAAAGTGCATCCAGACAGGAATGTTAATGATACGGAAGCAAATTCACCCTCAACTTTGCTAGGACTTGGAGGCATAAGATGGTACAGTGGGATGGAAACAACACAAATGTCTAACAACTGATAAATGGATAAATAAAATGTGGACTATATATATACAATGGAATGCTATTCAGTCATAAAAAGGAATGAAGTTCTGATACATGCTACGTCATGAATGTACTTTGAAAATATTATGCTAAGTGGAATAAGCTAGACACAAAAGGACACTTGATTCTACTTATATGAAATATTAAGAATAGGCAAATTCATAGAGACCGAAAGTAGATAAAAGTTGACCAGTGACTAGGGTGAGGGGAAATGGAGAGTTATTTTTAAATGGCTTAGAGTTTCTGTTTAGGGTGATAAAAAATTTTGGACTAGATAGTGATGATGGTTGCTCAAAATGACAAATTTTATGATACATATATGTTTAACCACAATAAAAAGTCACATAATCATATATAAAATATAAGCTGCTGGGCAAAATGATGTCATTAAGTGCTACACACACACACACACACACACACACACACCCCACACACACACTGTAATGGGAAAGCACCAAACAGGGAAATTGGTTGAAACAATATAAGATGTATGAAGAACCAGCAAGAACTGGCAGAAACATCTTTCTAAAAGCTCCAGAAAATAGTTAAAGGACTATAGTAACAGAGCAAGCTCTGAATCAAGAAAAAGGCTACTTAAGGGTGGTTGTATTTCATGGGCCTTGGTTGACCCCTCCATTGTCCCTCACCAGCTTGGTGCAGAGCTGTACTGTGCTCCCAGTGTAGATATCTGGTTCCAGTTCTGTTTGAGCAGAGTAACCCTTGTGCACATAACGGGTGCATGTATATTTTGTCCAATCTGTCTGGAGGTCCCCTGAGAGACTAGTCATTCCAAAACTTGCTCTGCATGTAGAAGGCAGTTCATGGACTTCTCCTACAGAACAGTCTGGGAGATGAGTCAAGTCATGCCTCATGACTAAGTTCTGATGCCTTTGAGTCTAAGTTCCAGTGATACATTAATATATCAAAATGTGCAGCTTTCAACAAAAGGTTATAAAATATACAAAGAAACAGGAAGTGATGGCCCAAACTAAGGAGGAGATTAAAACTTTAGAAAACATCAGTGAGGAAAACCAGACCTGGGATATTCCAGAAAAAGACTTAAAAAAAATGGTCATAAATATGCTGAAAGACCTAAAGGAAAACATGGATAAAGAACTAAAAGAAATCAGGAAAATGATAGTTGAAGTCCAAGAAAAAAATATCAATGAAGAATGGTGTTTAAGTCTGCTAGGCTGCCTAAATGCAATATGTATCAGAAGTGGGTTATCTTTTACATTGAGGCTTTATTAGCTGCTAAGAAAAATGTCCAATCAAGGTATCATGAGGTGATGTGTTTTCCCCAAAAACTGGCTAATGGTGATCCCAGATGCCTCTGTCACATGGCAAAGCACATGGTTGCATCTCCTGGTCTCTTCCTTCTCTTCCTTGTTTTCTTGCTCCAGCTTCTTACTTCCATGGTTTTCTCTCTCTTCATCTGAATTTCATTCACTTATAAAGGACTCCAGTCCACCCTGGCTATACCTTACAGAAGCAACCTTTTCAAAAGTCTCTATGTACAATAGGTTTACACCTATAGAAATGGGTTAGCTTTAAGAACATGATTTTCTGGGGTCTATATAGCTTCAAAACATCAAAGATAGGAATTATGAAAAGGAACCAAACAGAAGAGTAAAAGAAATTTTAAAAATTCCCTGGAGAGGTTCAACAACATATTGGAACTGACAAAAGAAAGAATCTAAAGATAAGAAAATTAAAATCAGTCTTAGGAACAGAGAAAAGAAACAAGGAAAAATAGGGAACAGAGTCTGAGGAACCTGTGTGATACCAATAAGTATGACCCATATATGCATTGAGGGAACCTCAGAAGGAGAAAAGAGAGAGAAAGGGACAGAGAGAATATTCTAAGAAATAATGGTTGAAAAATCCCCAGATTTAACAAATGACATAAAAACACATACCCAAAATGTTCAACAAACTACAAACAGGGCACATCCAAACAGACCCACATTGTAGCACATTTTAATCAAACTGTTTATTGCCAGAGATAAACAGAGAATTCTGAAGCTGCAAGAGAGAAGCAATGAGTTACATACAGGGGAACTTCTATATTTGATTAAGTACTGATTTCTCATTGGAAACCATGGAAACAAGAAAGCAGTAGAATGATACATTTAAAGTGCTGAAAGCAAAAAATTGCCAACTCAGAATCCTGTATCTGGCAAAATTGTCTTTCAGAAATAAGGGAGAGATTAAGAAATTCTCAGATAAACAAAAATTAAGGGAGTTCTTCACCACTACACACTGGCCCTACCATAATTGCTAAATTCTGAAGGTCAAAAGGAAAAGACAATAGAAAACAGATGAAAGTAGCATGAAGAATTAAGATCTCTGGTAAAGGTAACAACATGGGTAAATACAAATACCAGTACCATTGTATTTTTGTTTTGAAACTCTTCCTATAGCAACTACAAAGGCAAATGCATAAAATATAATGATAAATCAGTGATTTTGGACTCATAATATATAAACCTGTAATTTGTTAAACATAGTATAGGAACATAATTTATGTATACTATTGAAGTTAAGCTGGTATCAAAGAAAACCAGATTGTTATACATTTAGGATGTTATATTTAAATCCCATGGTAACTATTAGAGAATATGCAGGCTCACAGAGACAGACATTAGAGTACAGGTTTCCAGGGACCGGGACAAGGGGAATGGGGACTTAATGTATAATAAGTATAGGATTTCTGTTTGGTGATATGGGAAAGTTTTAGAAATGGAAGTTGGTAAGGATACCACAATACTGTGCAGGTGATTAATCCTATTGAATGGTATGCTTGGAGCGACTGAGATGGGAAAATTTATGTTGTATATATATTCCCATAACTAAAAAAAGAAAAAAAAAGAGAAAGAACAACTAAAGAGACAGTGATGATTAAGTGCAATACATGATCTTGAATGGAATCTAGCAAGGAAAGATAAAAGGCTCAAAGAGCTATTATTGGGACATCTGAAAAAATTGGGATGTAGACTGTACACTTTATACCAATGATATTAATGTTAAATTTCTTGGACTTGATAAATGTACTTACGGTGATTACGTAAGTGAATGCCCTTGTTCTTAGGAAATGTAAATGACAGTATTAAATGTGAAGGAATATAATATATACAACTTATACTCAAGTGTTCAGAAAATGTATTGAAGGATATATAGAGAGATAGAAATGGCAAATGTGGCAAAATGTTAAAATTTGTGGATCTGGATATCTGGGGGAATAGATTATGTTGGAATTTCCTATATGTATTTGAGTTATTTTTGTAGCTGTACTATAAGTTCAAAAGCATTTCAAAATAAAAAGTTAAAAACAAACAAACAAAAAAACCAATATAGGCAGCACCTAAAACCTCTGATCCTCTCTCTTATTTCTAAAAGCCAGGCAATTACTCACATGTCCAACTCCCAGGCAGATCAAATTTTACTCTAGAGTAACTGATCTGGAGGAGTTTCAGACCACCAACATCAAAATAGTGGGGGTAAGGCTGAAAACAGAGGGAATACATAAAAGTTTGCAGGGATAACCCCAATAGTGCCTTGTAAAATTTCAGGACAATGCGGCAGTCTATGATGTGTTCTCCCTAAATGGTGGTAACCTCAGCTCCTCCCTTTCACCCAGTTCACAAAAGCCTAGCATGTTTTATTATCACTCCATCTGTTACCGGATTCTATTTAGGTTCTTGGCTATGCTGCAGAAATGAATTTCAAGAGCACGCTGGGTGAGTTAGGCCAGTAATTTATTCAGGTAGGGAGGGAACAGAAATGGGAGAAAATAACAGAAAATAACAGAGCAAGGGTCCCAGGTAGTGAGGAAGGGGATGAAAAGGGATGAAGAAGGCTAATTTATGAGCTATAATTCCACATTATAGATTATAAATCCCCAGGGTTACTTGCATGGTCACATGGCAGAGGAAAAATAGCAACAGCAGTGTACAGAGGGCAGGACAGGTCTGCAGGCAAAAGAGTGAGGCAAGAGAGCCCGGGCTTCAGTTTGTGCCTGGCTTTTAAACTGTTAATTATTCTGCCCCTCTGCTAATGGAAGGGAGGGGGTTCCAGTTGTTTGCTGTTTGGATTGCTTAGCCCACCCATCGATTCTTTAGTGAGGACCCAATGATAAATTTCCTAGAGAACACCTGGGCTTTTCCTTGTTCCCAGGAAGAAGTCTTTGTTCTAGGTAGCAGAGTCCCGGGGGTGGGATTCCTTCAGCAGTTATCTTGGGGGTTCCAGATGTCCATGTGGACTCTGCCAGGTTCCAGATCCATCTATTAATTTCCTATCTTATTAGTCTGCTTCATTGTCCCCTCAGAGAGTTCTACACATTTAATCTTAAAGGGGTGCTGAAGGAAGATGATCTTTTTTCTGTAACTACTTCCTGCTGATTAGGGGCTTGCAGACCCTGCCTAACAAGGTGTAGAATTCCCTTGCTGTTCTATCTTGACGGAAAGAAGATAGATCTGGCATTCTGTATGAAGCTGCATGAAGTCCCCATATGGGTAACAAGATGTTGATCCTGGAAGAAATAGATTTAATTAGAATTTTGAGAATATACAGTCCCACTAAGAGGACACTGAACCACAGGAGTAGAAAAGGCTAGGTGTTTATAAAGGCTGCATTTCCCTGATGTTGGTGGGAAAGACTATTCTTTCTTCAGTAGAATGCAAAGAAGTACTGCCCTTTTCAGTTAAGATACAGGAGATGAAAACAGACAAGGTTTCTTAAAGGAAGTTTGGTTTGTTTTCCCCCAGCAATAGACATCTGGGCTAGGATTAGAGGGAACAGTTGACTTTGACACTACTTAGCTTTGTCTCTTGAAGAAGTATTTCAGGCCATCCAATGACTGGCATTCATGTGTTCCATCAGGTACTTCTGGAGAACTGGCACTTTCTTGGGCAGTTGGCTTCACTTTGAATTAGTGCACCAAGCTGGAAATTCCTTTAACTTTAATAAGGGCTATGAGGGAGACCTAGGCTAAGCATGTTCATTATTACTTAGAAAATGAAGTTTACCAGGACTTTTACCATGTTCAATGTATTTCTGTACATGATCTAAAGAAAAGATAACATTATAATCATCAGGCATGTATTTAGAACATGATAAAGGCAGAGTACTTAATACTAATTAATGTACTACTTAATGTCTAAGTTTCTTTGACTTGCAATTAATAGATTCAAGTTTCAGGTTTGCAATACCTTACATGTTTTCTCTCCATGGGAGCAGGTCATAATGCCAATTTATATTTAAGTTCTACTTACAGTACTCTGGTGATTATGGCTCCACTTGGTATGTCCTTCACACAGTGAGCAAGTTGCAGTATCTAGAGAGAAGCTAAGAAGGCATTTCCAGTGTTCCACTGACCTGGTACATAGTGCTCTCTGGCACTATGGAAGAGCACCAGTCTGGAGGTGATATCCATTGTACATTTGGTTGTACTGAGCCATCATTGGCTGCTGCAGGAGTTTGAAACTGCAATGTAGTTTCCATTGACTTCAGGAGCACCAGAGACTTGATGTAGAAACTGTTATTGTTTGAGGGGCCAATGACCAAACTAGCCAATAACTCATACGGAGAGGCAACCTGTAATGTATGCAAGGCCTGGTTTGAATGCATAAAAGAGTTTGACCTTTTACCATTATCCAATTTGTAACAGATGAACACCAAATCAGATTTCCTAGGCACAAGTAAACTGACCAAGTTAAACATAGATTTCAAAGCTGAACACAAGGTTATGCACAAATTAAAACAGAAGAGAGAATTTTATACCTTTAGCATTTCAAGGAACTCTTTGACCTTAATTGATAGCACATGAAGTTTCTTTAATTTTGATCACTATTCACATCTTTTATAGGCACGATTGAGTTTAAACTGGGAAGTTTGAGGTTCATTACCTCATTTCTTTAAGGAGACATGATATGAGGTTTCTGAGCCTCAGATTTATTTCTTTTCTTAAACTGGTTTAACTGGAATTCAGGGTTTTATGCAGAGGCTGCTCTTTGCTATACTGTGGCCATGTGAACCAGCAATAGGCAGAATTTCTTGATTCCTAAGAGACTCCTACAGGGAATTTGCTGGTAGGCTAGAGACTGCATCCATTATTCTAGGAAGAATGAAGAAGCACCCTTTAGTCTACTGTTCTGGCATCCCAGAGACCAAGTCTGACTAAATCCACTGCTTCACATAATTTGGAGCTGAAGCCCTGTCTCAGGAGCTGAAGTGTCCTGAGAATATTTTCAGGGCGTAAGTGGCCCACAAGTGTCCTTGTGGGCAGGTCTTGGGGGTATCTAAATCTGGATATCAGATAAATGAGCCCAAGTTGACTGGGAGGCCTGAGCAGTGTCCCCAAATCAAAGCACCTGAGACATTTGTCCCAGGAGATATTTGGCTGTTCTCTGAATGGATGGACCCAAGGACTGGGGGCTTTTCAAGTGTCCTGCCCTGGTTCTTGACACCCCTACTTTCCAGGGTCTGAGACTAATCAAAAATGAAGTTCATGAGTTAAACCTCAGGAAACGTTTGGCTGCTCTTTGATTCCGCCACCCCAGGAAATCAGAGAGCCCCTGCCGCTGGGTATATCCGGGACAGCCTGGACTTGGGAGACAGGCTGATTAGATTTTCAACCTGAATCTGCCAAGCCGAATTGTGTTTCTTCCTCCTATCTTTCCAGAATTATTAAGTGCAGTCTTAGTTCTGACTTTACTGTCTGATAGTTTTCCAGTTGAACCAGTTATTAAAAGACCATTAAGGAATTAGAGGTTAATCACTTTAGCTAATAGATTTTGGGGTCCTGAGGCAATAGTTTCCCTGCTAAACAAAGGCATTTTCCACAAGAACTTTATTTTCACAGTTTTTAAAACAGACCAAAGCATAAACCTGAAAAAGAGATTCAGCAAAAATGTAAAACATGGGTAAATGTTAGAAATTGCAAGGGTATTCTGGTCACGTGATTGCCCTGGGGAAGGGGATCTCCCACGGTATCCATCCTGGCTCTGCTCACGCTTTCCTACTCATCCCTCAGGTAACTGGGTGTGGTCAGATAGGAAAGCCACTTGCAGAGGCCTGGACCCAGTGGGATGGGTAAATTCTCAACTTTCTGTTACACCTTGTATCCGTTCCCTCTAGAGAGGGCTGGAGAAGGTGGCGGTCACTGGCCCACTGCCATTGTCAGTCCCAAGGGCAAAGCCTCTGACTGCTGAAACAGTTTGAAAGACCAGTGGCATAGTTGATCCCATGCTGTGCCCCAGCCTTCTGGACTGAGGTTAGATCTAACAAGGTGGGGCAGGTCGCACATAATTCCAGAGGCCCAGCTCCTTCCCTCCCAGGATTACAACCTGTGGGGGCTTGAACGCAAACCCATTTAAAATAGAGAACCAAAGGAAGGCATTAAATAGGCTGTAGGCCATAGTTTCACTTAGCAAAACTCCTGGACTGGCTCATCAAATATGTTACTGGATTCTATTCAGGTTCTTGGCTATGCTGCTGAAATGAATTTCAAGAGCATGCTGGGTGAGTTAGGCCAGTAATTTATTCAGGTAGGGAGGGAACAGAAATGGGAGAAAATAACAGAAAATAACAGAGCAAGGGTCCCAGGTAGTGAGGAAGGGGATGAAAAGGGATGAAGAAGGCTAATTTATGAGCTATAATTCCACATTATAGATTATAAATCCCCAGGGTTACTTGCATGGTCACATGGCAGAGGAAAAATAGCAACAGCAGTGTACAGAGGGCAGGACAGGTCTGCAGGCAAAAGAGTGAGGCAAGAGAGCCCGGGCTTCAGTTTGTGCCTGGCTTTTAAACTGTTCATTATTCTGCCCCTCTGCTAATGGAAGGGAGGGGGTTCCAGTTGTTTGCTGTTTGGATTGATGAGCCCACCCATCGATTCCTTAGTGAGGACCCAATGATAAATTTCCTAGAGAACACCTGGGCTTTTCCTTGTTCCCAGGAAGAAGTCTTTGTTCTAGGTAGCAGAGTCCCAGGGGTGGGAGTCCTTCAGCAGTCATCTCGGGGGTTCCAGATCTGTCTGTTAATTCCCTATCTTATTAGCCTGCTTCACATCTTCCTACCTAGAAGGAACACTGGAAGATTTGAAATATTTATATTTGAGAGTTCCCCTGATGAACTAGCCAACTCAAATGCCAACAACTATATTAATACAATGAAATTCTGTCCACTCACATAGAACTTACAAGTAGTTTTGAGTTAATAAAAACCAACAACCAAAAAAACCACCAGATATTTGAGGAAAGCCTCCGTTTTTAAAGGGATCAAGGCAATTACAAAAGAGACCTCATATTCAAAGAATCAAAGAAATAGTTAGATCAGATACATACAAAAGCAAGCTGATGCAATGAAAAATAGATAATACTAAAGAACTTTTGAAATTTCAAATATATGAGCTAAAATATTTTTAAAAAATCAATAGTAAAAAATTCTTCTGGATTCAGATAAGATTGAGTAAACATACATTATCCTGTGTTCCTCACTAAATGCAACTTAAGACCTGGACAGAATGGATGGGAGAGCAATCTAGGATTCCAAAAAGTAAAAAGCAGATTAATAAGAAAATCAAGACGCAAAGTACTAAAAATCCCTTGGTGGGTTCCCTTATTTCCCAGACTGGACTTAAATGGAGTCTGAATCCCCGAACTGTACATAGGCATGGACGTAAGTTACCTCCAAGAAAATCCCTCTCTTGCTAACCTAAGGAATGGGAGAGGGAAACCTTATGAGGCAGAGGCAGTTCAGAAATCCCTTAAGTTTTTGTTTTGTTTTCCCCTCTAATTCTCGCTCCAGGTGTGCCTTTGTCTTGAAGCTGCAATCACATGTCAAAGCAAAGGAAAAGAGGGAAATTGCATAATAAAAGCATCAAGTCACCGAAAGTGTCAAAATATGTACATATATAACAAGAGTCCTTTACACTACATGATGCAAAAATGGATAAACATACAAGAAGAAATACATAAATGCACAGTTACAGTTTGATACTTCAACATTCCTCTCAGAAATAGATGAAACTGGTAGATACAAAATTATCAAAGATATAGAAGAACTAGTCAACACCATCAACCAGCAGTATCTATTTGACATTTATAGGATACTTCACCTAAAAAAAGCAGAATTTTTAAATGAAGCTGAAATATACACCCAGATTGACCATACCATGTGTCACAAAACAAACCTTAACACATTTTAAAGATTTGAAATAATACAAAGAATGTTTTCTGATGCTAAGGCAATTAAACTAGAAATCAAAATTACTAAAATAATCAGGGAAATCTCTGAAGAACAGTAAATTTAAATAATACACTTCTAAATAATCCATGACTCAAAGAGGAAGTCTTAAGGGAAATTACAGATTAGAAAATATTTTGAATAAAAATGAAAATACATTTCAAAATTTATAGGATGCAGCTAAAGAAGTGCTTAGAGTGAAATGTATAGCATTAAATGGTTATATTGAAAAAGAATAAGGATCTCAAATCAATCTAATGCTTCACCTTAAGAAATTAGACTAAAGATATATATGTATATATATATTTATATTAATATAGCCTGAGCATGAATTCAAACTTTTCTAATTTTGTATCCAAGTGTGCCTAGTTTCAAAAAAACCAATTAAGTGATATAGGCTCTATAGGCTTTAAATATTCAGAAAGGATATAGACCAAATGTATATTCAAAGTTACCTCCAGATGGAATGTGGGCGATATGTTAATTCAAGCTTACCTGGAATGTGAGCAATATGTTAATTCAAGCTTAGCTGGTATTCAAAGGAACCTCTAAACCCCTCCTGGCCCCACCCCGTGTGTCTCTTGTAGAAAAATAACCTAAAACCCTTACTCGGGGCTCAGCTTTTTGGACAGGAGTCCGCTGGGCCCGGCTGGTCAAAATAAATCTTCCTTCTCAGAAAATTCCTGAGTCCTAGGCTTCAATATGTGATCACTGAGTCCTCTCTGCTTCCACTACAATATGTTTCAGTGATCTGAATATGATTAAAAGGGGAAATGTTAGACTGTATATATGGTAGCAGAATAAAAAAAAAATCTATGGAACTATGCTACACACAACAAAAAATCTATGGAATGACACTCCACAAACCCTAAATTAAACCATAGGCTATAGTTAATAATACAATTACAAAAATCTGCTTTCATCAATTATAACAAATGTTCCACATCAATGCAATATTTTAATAATAGAATGGTATATGGGAATACTGTATTTTATACATCATTGTTCTGTAAACCCACAACTTCTCTAATAAAGAATAAAAAATAAATTAGACAAAAGAAACCCACAATAAACAGAAGGAAGGAAAAAATACGAATAAGAGCAGAAATCAGGGAGTGGGTGTAGCTCGGTGGTTGAGTGCCTGCTTCCCATGTACAAGGTCCCAGGTTCAATCCCTGGTACCTCCTGAAAAAAAAAAACAAAGAGTAGAAATCAATGAAATTAAAAACAGAAAAATTAAAGAAAATTTATGAAAACAAGTGCCGGTTCATTGAAAAGAGCAATGATATTGACAAACCTGTACCAAAATTGACACAGGAAAAAGAGAAGATACAAAATGCCAATATGAGAAATGAAATAGTTTATATCTTTAAATATCCACAGGCATTAAAATGACAATAAGGGAATACTACAAATAACTCTATGCACATAAATTTGAAAACTAGATGAAATAGATCAATTCCTTGAAAGTAAAAAATCTATGAAAATGCTCCAAAATAAAATGGATAGAGAAATACCCTAAACTCAAAGATCAGGGTGCTTTAGACAGCAAAATTGAGGCAAAAATACTTAATTCTTTTGCCTCTTGGAATACTGGGAGTTGGATTGTTTGTAAGGGTGTGTGTAGTCATTATTAATGGAGGAAGATCCTTATCTTACAATTTCTGCTAAGAGTGATACATAACCCTTGAAACTGGGGAGGAGGTTAAAGACATTATAGGTGATGAACATGAAGATCTCTCCCTATCTAAGAGTGTTAAGATTAAATGAATGGTAATGTGTTTTTTCTAACTCAAGGACCCCAATTATTCTGTAGTGATACATGGAGTCTTAGAGGCAGGAGCAACAACTTGGGAATGAATGGAAGGAGGTTTAAAATTTTAGATTATTTTGTGTGTATAACTGGAGGGTTCTCTGGAATTTGAACTTATTGCATTTCATTCATTCAATGAATGAAAATATTTATTGAGAACCTACTGTGTGCCAAGAACTGTTCTAGGGATGCAGCGCTGCGTAAGACAGACATCTCAAAAAACTCATATTTGATCTTTGTCACTTCTTGGAATTCACCAAATCCAATATTCACACTGCAAGCAAGAGTTAAATAATTAAATTACTTCAGGCAAAGAAACATTGCTGTATTGTATTAAAATATAGTAAGGGAAATGCCTTTTCCATTCTGGTTTAATGGAATCAGAATTCTCAAACATCACTGTTCTCTGGTTCCACTCTTTTTATCTCTAATATCTTCATAGCTGGGGCTTTCTACTCAACCTTAGCTCTTAAGTGATGCTAAGATATGCGGCAAGAAGTTCCCTAATATGCGTTGTTATTCATATTTGAGCTATTCATGGTTCTTTGGTTTTCAAATAAAAGGTGAAACCTGAGTGACTTAGAGTTCCACTGCAGAATAGTAATGTGGTCTCAAGTAAAGAAATGGAAATTTAACCAATTATGTTGCGTTAAGGTTGATTAAGTTTCCTGCCAATCATGCTATAATTCTGGGATTGCTGCAGTGGTTCTAGTCACTGAGTGAACAGACTCATCTGTTTAGACAGTTTTCACCTATTAAGCTTAGGGAAGATGTATGTATACATATATACATAAGTTTACATGTGTTCAATAGCTAAATATATAGAGAAATAAAATTTCATTCCAGAGAGGTACTCATTTTTATGAAACAAATGTGGAAGTTTCTTTAAAATAATGGCTTTAGTAGTTGGAGAAATCCAGGTTTGAAAAGTACCTTTTCCACCTTACCAGTTGTGAGATCTTAGATAACAATTTAATCTGTTTAAACTTGTTTCTGATTTGTAAAATTTCACAGGACTATTTTTGAAGATGAATAGAATGAATAGAGAAGCCACATGGGAAGTACTTGGGACCATATTTCAGCGGTCTTTCCCTCCCCCCACCCCAATAGAGAGAATTAATTGGTTACTTTGACCATAAGGGGAGGCTGTGCTCAGGAGACAAACCTAGCTGGTTGCGGATGCTTACATTTTTAGAAAGTTAGAGCTGGAATGGTTGCGTTTGGAAGGGAGTGTCAAATGACCTAAATACTAGTGTGATTTTGTGACTATTTACCTGTAGAATTTTTGACAACTCACATAGACTTTCTGATTCTTAGTTTATGTAACATTAAATAAAAGAAGTTGTGCTAGATGATACTTTGGATCCTGTATCTGCCACAAATCTTACTCTTTTGAGTAATAGAGAATGAACCAAAATAGCTTGAGCACTTGACTAGATGGACAGCAATGGGGTTGGCCTTAAACATGGTAATAAATTTGGATTGGAGCAACCTTTGGACTCTGAACTCTGTGTTGATATGCTTCAGGCTCCTCCAAATGATAGGAAAGGTGGCTGTCAGTGGGTCCATCCTCAGACATTTAGGATTCCAGAGCTGGAGAGGGAAGAGAGACTCTCTCCCCTTGTTGACTTCTCATAGTTAGAAAGACAGCATTTTAATTTTTGATCTGATTTTGAGGAAGGGTGAGTCCAGAGCCAGGATCCCTAATTTCCATTTAGAGTTCTATCCTTAACACTTCAACTGATATTTTAACAATTCTCTCCAAAAGCAGTTGCTACTTGAGCATGAATTCTATCTATGAATAGAAATAAGGGTGAAGTTTGTAGGCATTGACTATGTTATTTTGATACCTTCTCTTTATTGCATTTTACACGTTGCCCATGCGGACCACACTTATACATTCACTAGCTCTCAGCCCTTAAGTGAGGACTTACCAGTGGGTTTAGTTGTGGTGACTATACACAGGCATAAAATTTTGTGGCTTTTTCATAATTTTTGGTATCACTCTATGAATGTCCCTAATTGATTTGGTAGCGCCATCTGGTGTCCCTGCAGTCTAGATTTTGGGATACCAGCTCTAAATTTCTCAGATCTTGCAGGGACTGTATGAACAGTGGTATTTTCATTAATAATATTAAGATGAAGCATGTGCATGGAAAACTAGCAAAGGATTCTTCTCCTCCTGGAAAGAGCAGCAAGAGAAGACATAGAAAACAACCTTTACTAAGCATATATAGGCAGAATTCTAAATTGCTCCTCTAAGATTTCCTAATTTAACCCCTGGGTCTGTGACTATGATGAGAAATCATCACTGTTATTATGCCACTTTACATGGCAAAAGGAATTTTGCAGGAGTAATTAAGGTTGACTTTGAGTTAACCAAAAGGGAAATTATCAAGGTGGGTCTGATCTAATCACATGGGCCAGTAAAAAGCAGAGTTTTCTCTGACTGGACAAAGAAAAGGAAAGCCAGAGAGAATTAAAAACACTGCCAAATGTAAGGATAAGCCTCACACAAGAACCAGAGAGTGTCCTCGAGAAGTGAAACTGTCCCTAAGGGCTAGGATTTCAGTCCTATAACCACAGTGAACTGAATTCTGCCAATAACAGGAACAAGCTTGAAAGAAGACATTGAGAATGAAGGTGGCCAAACCTTGATTTCTGCTTTGTGAGCCCTACCCAGAGAACCCAGCTGAGGCTGTTTGCACTTCTGACCTACAGAACTGAGAGTTAATAAATGTGTCTTGTGTTAAACCACTAAATGTATGATGATTTGTTACACAACAATCTAGATCTAATGCAGAGGGATATCTAATAACTAAGTATTATCATAAATATTTTATACATGACAATTTAATTATCACCACAACACTATGAAAGAGTGATCCTAGTAACTACTTTAAAATCTGGAAACAGAAAATCAGGTAGGATATATAATTTGTCTAAGGTCTCATAGGCTGTAAGTGGCTGAACTCGAATTGGGCTATATATACAAGGGCAAGCAGCTTTCATAGAATAACTAGCAAGGCTATCATTCATCCTGGAAAAATCCTTCCAAAGGAAGCACATTTTCTTTCTGAACTCCCCCATAATAGTATACTGAAGAAAAATCATCCCCAAAGGCTAAAATTGTTAATTTTCTGTGATTCCTCCTGGGCCCCTTTAATGTAGCATGACAGGGTCTTAGTCTCCATATTCCATTTCTGAACCATGAATCAGGAGCACTGCCATATCCAAGGAATGGTAAGTGTTTGTTTTCTGCAAGGACTTACCATTAAGAGCTTTGTTTTTTGCCCCACTGACATGGAAGACAACTCATTCTAGCTGACAGCTTAACTATTTGTAGGTAACCGCATCTGCCCATTTCTCCCCTGCCCCTTAATCACTTACTAAAGGGAAAAAATTCCAACTTCTTCCACCACATGAAATTCATATGATTTTTAGTTTTGGTTATTTAATGTATTTAATGCATTTTTAAATATTATTTTTAGGAAAAAAAAGAGCCCAAAGGTCTGCTTTCACTTATGACCAATCAGAGGTTCATCTGTTAAATATTCTTTTTGATCACTTGGTCCACAGGCATAACTGAGTTATAACAATTCTTAGAAAATATGCCCAGAGGTATTATAAAAATACAATTAAGGTTCAACAATTACCTTTATAGACTTTCTTGAGATAACATTGTTTCACTTTCTAATATTTGATTTCATCTACAAATAAGGTACAATGCTTGCTCTATGAACATAATACTTTGATCAGAAACATACCCAGAGTGAGTTTCTATAGAATATACATTCTTTTAGATTGCCCTTTTTTGTTTCTTACAAGTAAACATTCAGTATATATATAATCTGAGACAATTTTCAGATGTACCATGGGTTCTTAGCTCAATTTTCATAATCCAAATGATCTGAATTACTCTTTCTTAGTAAATTGTGTCTTTTTTGAAATGAATTATTTTTTCATATCAGAAGAGCTCTAACTGACACTCTGGAAAGACGTACTCAATTGAATTCCATAATGTAGGGCATTTCCCACTGAGTCAAGTGGAATATTTAAAATTCATTCTCCATTATATATTATATTGTAATGAATAAATCAAGTAGAATATGTTTAATATAAATATACAATACACGTATTTACAGGGAAAATATGCTGAGTCCTGACTTTCAAAGAAAATAACTAAATAAACCAACCCATTTCTTTCTAACTTTAAAAAATATGTATTGTTTACTCATAGAATTGTGACCATAGTATCCACATGGTATCTAAATGGTTTTTCATTTAATATTTAAATATAAATGTTTTCTAATATTATTGTAATCTCCATAAACATTGTTATATAGCTGTATAATTTTCCACATGTGGCCGTGTCTTAGTCTCCCTGGGCTGCTATGACAAATACCATACCATGGGTTGGCTTAAACAACAAGAAATTTTGTGGCAGCATTCTGGAGGCAAGAAGCCCAACATCAAGGTATTGGCAGGACCTGCTCTCTCTGGGACTCTCACTTCCTAGGAATCCTCCATCACATGGTGAGTACTGTCTCCTTGTGTCCTCTGCATTGATTTTCTCTGACTTCTGGGTTCTACCTCTCTGTGTCCACTTTCTTCTGTGTATAAGGATTTTAGCCATATTGGATTAAAGGCCACCCTCCTTCATTTTAGTGACACCTTAACAATAATAACATGTTCAAAAGTTCTAATTATAAATGGGTTCATACCCACAGGAAAGGGGATTAAACATGTCTTTTTGTGGGGGACATGATTTAACCCCTAACAGGCTATAACAGAATTCATTAATTATTTGATTGTTTTTAGATACTTAGATTATGGCCAACTTTCTCCTATCATCATGTTACTTTGATGAGTATTAATTTTTTTTTGCATGAATCTTTTCTGTATTTCCTCTATTTTGAAATACTGCCACTCTTTATCAATTGTGACTCTGATAACTTTTCAGTTTGAAATCTCTGCTTGTGCAAACAAACAAAATTCA
The DNA here is from genome assembly GCF_030445035.2 of Dasypus novemcinctus. Classification (NCBI taxonomy): domain Eukaryota; kingdom Metazoa; phylum Chordata; class Mammalia; order Cingulata; family Dasypodidae; genus Dasypus; species Dasypus novemcinctus. The sequence continues at coordinate 76,524,871 of NC_080680.1, read as the reverse complement.
TTTTATATTTTATCTTCTAGGGGCTTGATTTTATGTAATTTCTTAATTTTCCTTTTCTTCTAAAGTCACCTTTCTCTATCCCCTGGTAGATATATTTCAGCATCCAATGATTAGATACTGGCATTCCTTTCACAGACCATCTCCATCACAAGATTTCTTGTTCTCCAGTATAACTAGTGATTAACTTTAATTACAAACCTGATCACCTTATATAGTAGAGGGCAAAATTGTTTACAAGTTATGTTTCATAATATTATGCAGTATATTAGCTTTAACAGAGCTACCAAGCTTAAATTACTAATTTGCTTATCATAATGTTGAATTCAGATGAACTTATTTCACCCTTTCTCACTCTTAATCATCTTATTACAGTTTAGAAAATGTACTGATTCTGTACCATGAGTCTACATGTAACAGTGAGAGAGTGACATTCCATTACAAACACATTATAATGATGAGAAAAAAATTCCAGAGATTATTTTGCATTCTGCCTGATTTAATTGATTATATCACTCACAGTCATGAATATACCTATAGAAAGTTTCCTAATATTTATTTAAATGGAGATAGTAATTGTGGCAGCTTGATATTATATATGAATTCCAAAAAGAGATACAGATTGTATTTATAAACTGGTCTGTTCCTCTGGGCATGATACCCTTAGAGTGATTTAAATTTAAAGGCTTTGCCTTTACTTGATTAAATCAAAATTAGGGCTTTGATTTGACCACATCATTAGGGTATGCAGGGTTGAGTCCTCACCCTTTGTTGGGCTATATAAACACACAATCACTCAAGAACAAAGAAGATAAATGGGAACAAAGAGAGCTCCATAGACACAATAGAGGAGAGAATTTAATCCTGGGTACCTGGAGAGAGATAAACCATTCACTTGATTGTTCACTTGATAGCTTTCAGTGGAAGAGAACAGAGCAGCTGAGTAGCTAAGGAAGGAGAGACCAGGCCAGCCATCTTGCTTCAACATGTGGTAACTGACTTTGCATGAGAAATCAACCTTGAGTTGCATTCTTTAGGGCCTTGTAACTGTAAGATTTTATCCCAAATAAATGCACTTTTATAAAAACCAACAGATTTCTTGTACTTTGCATCAATACCCCTTTGGCTGACTAACACAGAATTTGGTACTAGGAGAGTGGGGTGGTACTTTTGCAATAACTAAAAGGTTGGAATGGTTTTATAAATGGGTAAGGGGTATTTTTTGGAGGAATTATGAGATACTATGTAGAAAAGGCCTAGATTGTTTTCAAGACAGGGCTGGTAGGAATATGGACACTAAAGAGACTTTTGATGAGGTCTTAGAAGTAAATGAGGAAACTGTAATTGGAAAGTGGAGGAAAGGTGATCCATGTTTTAAAGTTGCAGAGAACTTAGCAAGATTGACTCCTAATGCAATATAGAAAGCAGAGTTTGAAGTTATGAACTTGGACATTTAGCCAAGGAGATTTCCAAACTAGATGTAGAAAATGCAGCCTGATGTCTTCTTATAGCTTATAGGAAAATGTTAGAGAAAAGAGATAAGCTGATAACGGAATCGTAGGACACAAAACAAACAAAAACTGATTCCAGAAATCCCAAGCCTCTGGATATCAAGTCCCCAGATGATAGTGCCCTATTTGAAGAATTAACTGAACTTGGAACTCGTAAGTCAGAATTGAAAAATGCAGTAAACCATGGAAGCTGAGGTCTGGAATTAAGACATCTCCTTGGGCCAAGAAAGGAAGCTGACCCGGTGTACAGAGAGGGTGTTTGCCTTGGCTGTTGTTGAAGGTGGATGCTCCAGTCCACTGTTCAGAGAGAGTTTTCCCACCCCTAGCTACAGAGTGAGTGGAACACATTCCCCAAGGGCTGGGGAGAGTGAGGTCAATACTCGATAGGTCTGAGCAGGGTGGGCCTATTCTCCATAGGTCAAGGAGCATGAGGTCAACACCCATAGGTCTGAGAGAGGTGGGTGTGTCCCCCATACATTAGGGACATCAGTGCTCTGAGAGGGTTGGGCCTATATGACAGAGATTAGGGAGAATGTTGTCTCTACCTCAGTGTACTAAGGGGGTTGAAACTCTATCCCAGACATTGGGTAAAGTGTGGCTATTACCCTAACATTCTTGGAGAGTGAGGTCTGGAGCTCGGTCACCACCCTGATGCTTGATGAGGGTGGAACCAAGAAAATGGCAATTGGGTAAGCCTGTGGAAAGGGTGGGCTCCCACGAAGCCCCAGTGAGAAGAAACCATCATCTTGAAAATGACTTTCAGATTTTGAAATCTAATGAAGTAAGCCCTGCAGGTTTTCAGAACTGGAGGGTACACATGACTCATGTTTCCCTCCAAAATTCTCCTTTTGGTAATGCAAAAGTTTATCCTATGTCTTTCGCTTTGTATATGGGAAGCAGATAAATTGTTTTTTTTTTTTTTTTTCTTTTAACAAAATCAATTTTATTGATAATATTAAGAAAGAATAGATCCATCCAAGTGTACAACGAATGGTAGGCAGTATAATCACGGTTGTGCATTCATCACTCCAATCATTCTTAGAACATCTTCCTTATTCCAGAAAAAATAACAATACTTATAAACAACAACCAACAAAACACAATTCACCTCTCAAGCTCTCTATGCTTTCCGTACCATAAATAGCTACTATTCTGTCTCCCTCTCTATCATTTCTGGTATATATAAAAAATAGTATTATGTGCAATATCATCATATTCATATTTTACGTGAGATTTCACTATGTTATACAGTTCCAACTTAAATTTTTTGCTTTCTTTCTGGTAATATAAATGTCTTTTGGTTTCACTTTCAACTACTGCCAAACCCAGAAAATAGCTCTGCTAGTCACAAACAGCATGATATGTTCTCATTTCATTTCATTTTCAAATAATTACAATTTTAACCACCTCTGCACAATTTTCAGGGTTCCATTCTTTAACCTAATTCTATTTTCTGGTGACAGATATTCTAATTAATTCCATGATTTTACAAAATGTATTTGCTTCATAATAGCACAATCATTTGTCCTATTTTATATTTATTGCTTTGCTCATCATAATGTCCCCCATGCTGACCCATGTTGCCAAAAATATGGAACGCTTCACGAATTTGCGTGTCATCCTTGCGCAGGGGCCATGCTAATCTTCTCTGTATCGTTCCAATTTTAGTATATGTGCTGCCGAAGCGAGCACAGATAAATTGTTTTGTAAGTTCCAGAGGTCTACAACTAGAGGGAATTTGCCCTAAGACAGACTACGTTTCTTTAAACTGATAGTGATGTGATTTTGTACATAACATTGTTACTGATCTAATGTTTTTTTTTTTTTTTACATTGTAATTTCTTTTTTGGAATTCAGAGAGTGGAGTGTAGCAGTTTGATATTATTTATGAATTCCAAAAAGAGATATAGTGTGTGTGAGTGTCTGTTCTTGCTGCAAACAATAGAACTCACCCTAGCAGGTTAAAGCTGAAAGCGATTTAATAATGGATTTTAGGTACCTCACAGACTTTCTGAGAAGAGTAGAAAGTCAACCTTAGGAATTTTAGCCTAAAACAATACTCAGACCATACTGCCATGGAATTCATGCACTTCACCTTATTATGCTGACGATAGACATTGCACTCCAGAAAATCTGAGGTTGATTTTTTTCCAAGACAGATATAGACAAATGGATTTCACACATTACTTGCTTTCTCAGGTAACTGAGTTCTACATCACAGTCTTGATGGGTGAATCCGATGGCCGGATTTTATATCCTAGGCCTGGCCTAGCTGCATTGGAGCCTGGGAAAGGGGATTTTCTGGTGTTTACTTTCGGAGATGGAACATCAAGAATAGAAGAACACAAAGGCACAAGAAGAGTGTTCAAAGGGCTAAGAAGCCAGAAAATATGATAAATATTCACTAAGATAAATATTTAATATTTAATATTTAACCTGGTCAAAACAGAACCATTGATTTTCCCTGAAAATTCCCTTGCCACTTTCCCACCACCTCCTCTCTTTCTGTCATTTTTGTTCTTCATTTCCTTAGTAAATCTTCTTGAGAGTGTAGGAAAAAGTATTTCCATATATCCTGAATCTGACTATGTGACACTGTCTGAGATGCTAAAAGCACTGTCCAGAGCACCACCATCTCTTGCTTAAAATTCTTGAGGAGTCTCCCAGTGGTCTTCCTAGCTCCCTCTGTCCATTTGGGGATGAAACAACCACCAGAGGGGAATAATAATAATATTAAATCTCAGAAGAGAAATGAGTCCAACCTGCATTCTATTCCTCTTTTGTCCCTCTGCAAATTTACTCACTTTTACAATCTTTGCTGCCCAGGAGAATAGAAACAAGGGGGTTGTGTTCATAAAAATTCAAATCGTACTGTTTCTCCAGGGTAGTACATATCCGTGAGCCTTACATTTACATGATAGAGGCCAGTCCAGTGACTTTTCCATAAGAAATTCTATTCAAGGTTGAAGAACTATGTCGAGCTACAAGGGTAAGAGCTGGTGGAATTTCTCACTGAAACCTTCTGCTTCTTTACATTATGCAAGAAAATGTGAAAAATAATGATAATAATTTACAGGGAGACCTCTCACAGAGATCATGGAATTATAAATGCTTCCAATGATGACAAATAGCATTAATTAAAATACCTTTTTATTTCAACAGAAAACACAATGATTTATATTCCAATAAAGTAGGATTACTCAATTCCCAGGGACCTTTTTAGCACATAGTTCTGAAATTGTTCATGTCTAACACTCTTGTAGTCACCAATTTTCCAGGCTTGTTTTTTATTTTCTGAAGGTGTATTAGTCAGCCAAAGGGGTATTGATGCAAAATACTAGAAATCTGTTGGCTTTTACAAAGGGTATTTATTTAGGGTAGAAGTTCACAGTTAGCAGGATATAAAGCATAAGTTATTTACCTCATCAAAGTCTGTTGCCACGTGTTGGAGCAAGATGACTGCCGACATATACCAAGGGTTCATTTCCTGGGTTTCTCTCTTCCAGGGGCTCATTTCTCTCTGGGCTCAGCTTCCCTGTTCTCTCCACAAGGCCAGCTGTAGACTGTCAGGCAAACAGCTTGTCTCTCTTCCTGTGGCCTCTGCTGTCTCCATTTGAGCCTTCTCTCCTTCCTCATATATCTGCTTCTCTATGTGTTTACTTCCCAGGCTCCAGGATCAAATCTTCCACTAACCTGTGCCTTGCCATTTTCTCTGAGTCCCTGCCCACCAAAGGGGTGGGAATGCAATGTCCTACTGATGTGGCCCAATCAAGCTTAAATGATTACTTAAAAAAGTAAAAGTGAAACCTCTGAATCCAGTACAATTTAATTTGCCTGGAGGGACAGGTCAGTTTACAGATGTAATTCAATATCTATTTTTGGAATTCCTAAACAATATCAAACTGCCACAATAAGTATTTATACTCAAATTAATTTTTGTCTTAAAGAATCTTTTTTTTTTTTACTATTATGACTTGACAACATTCCTCACTGTGGTTTCCTTACATGGGGTCAGAAAGTCGGCAGTTTTTGCATTCAAATGTATTTATGGTACATCTGTTTTCACACAAACAGAAAAGTGGCCTGTTGCACAGTGTTAGGGTCACTAGAGAAACTTCCCTGCACTTCTCCCATTTTATCTTCCTGAATATAGGTGAATACATGTGAATAAAGTATATTCTACTCTCTCTTATTTCCTATTCTAATGCTTCCTTTTTGCATATGCCAAGCTTCAGAAGATGTCACATTATTTACACTAGCAATCAAATAGCAATTCCTTTCTTTATAGTGTCCGCAAAATTCTCTCAGTCTTTTTAACTAAAGAATTCAAAAGGGCTCCCTCTCTAGGGTTTTAAGTAAAGTTCAAATAAAGTAAAATTTCTAGTCTGATACTTAAAATAAAATGGTATGTATATCCACTTTTCACAGCATAGTCCATTGAGACACAATCCTTTCACTTGATGTTTGCGAAATTCACATTTGCTAGAAGTGAAGTAGCTCCCAAGAGTTGTTGCAAAGACTTACATAGTTTGTCTCTGCTTATTAGCTTGTGCATCTGTTGGAAAAGGGGCAGTTAGGCTTGAAGTGACACTGGTTAAACTAAGTTGAATCCAAATGACCTTACAAGAAACATCACAGTTTGTTCTTTTCTATGAGGAAACCTTCATAAATTGGGTGCCTCTGCAGCTGAATAAGTCAAAACTAATTATAATCACCATACTCTATTCTTATTACCACTGGAGACTTCAAGTTTGGTTTCACAAATATGGAATGCTGGAATCCCTCTAGAGAAGCCCTTGAACATAATAGTGCTTATTTGAAAGTAAGTCGTTAGAGACATGGCAGCATTTAAAAACAAAGTTATTTTTCACTTGCATGGCTGATATTACTGCTGGGTGACTACATTTGCAAACAAGTTAGAATATTCAGCTAATATGTTACCCTAAGTACAGATGGGGAAAAAAATAGTCCAGGCAATGGTTAAACCTAATATACTTTTTGAATCTGGAATATAATTTGATGCTTAAGCCCCTAGCTGGCTATAGCAGTTTTATATAGCTTTCTCCTGAAGAAAACTTCCACAGTAAGAGTTGTAGCATACACATTGGCTTGTCAGAAAAGCAAAAACGCCAAAAAGCGATTCTGAGGCAGTGGAGTATAAGGGTTAAATGTGATATGGACTTAGAATCAAACAGACCTGAGTTGCAGCCTGGGATCACCTATCTTTTCCCAGCTACGTTATCATAGACACATTTTAAAATGTTGAATATGGGCAAATTTTTTCTGTAATAAAAGTGCATTGTATGCATAATCATCATTGTCATAAAGTTTCACCTACCATGAGGAGCATTGTCCAAAGGGTTAGGTTTATACTTAAAACCAAATGGCTGGAGCTGAGTCCATGCTCCTTCCCCTCCACAAGTTATAGAGCACATTCCTGTCCTGCCGCAGGAGCGCTCAGAGAGACAAAGTGGCTCCTTAGTGGAGAAAGTTCCATGACAAACGTTAAAGCTCGTTAGCCACACATACAACCATTTCCCCAAAATGAAAGTCTGTCCCATGTAAGCTGGATTGGGCAGCTGATAATATCATAGAATTTAAGATACAAATAAGAGTATAGTCTATATCAAGAGTCTGCGAGGCAGAATTGGGAGTCATAAAATGCTTTGTAAATGGGGCAAGCACATTTTTGGGTACTTAACTGCATAATGTATGCTTTTCTCCATTGTAAATATAAATAAAAGCCGTCCTTCCCTATTTACTTTTATAGAGCTTTAATCCTATATAGGCTAAAGTAGATCAATTTGTTCAAGCCACACTAAGAAAAATAAGGTCTAAACCATCCTTTTACTTACATGAAGAAAGGAAACTATCATACAATGATTGCCTCTGATATTATATGCTCTAGATAAAGGACAATTACATTCTCATCCTAAAAAATGCTTACATCAGTCCTGCTGGTTTATAATGTCCAGAGTGGAAATGACAAAACAGACTGAGAGAAGTAAGGTTCTCTGGTGACACACCTGTAAGAGAGATTCAAAACCAGCTCATGTGACTTGCTGTCTAGTAAGCTCACATTGCACCACATTGATGAAGAGGAATTCTGAATACAAGGGAAATGTTACCTGTGGCATTGGATATAAGAATTAATGCTACACTAGGATATGATTAGTATTTTAATATTTAGCAAAATTTCACATACAGCCCCTGCTTGAATATGCCAAATTGTGTTTCACAGGCATTCCTATTTTGATAGTGTGCCTAAATGAAAAGTTATTCAAGTGATACACATTCTTCCACTCTAAGATTATCTATCATTATGCAAACTACTAGATGAATACTTGATGGATAAAGTAACTTAACTCAATATGACTGTGGCAATAGGTTGTCACACTCCATTATATTTACTCACTCAAAATCTGTTTATTTATAAGACTCTTCTGTGATAGCGCTGTATGAGGTGCTGCAGAAACTACAGTGAATGGACTTAACCAAATGTAAATTATGTAATGGAAATGCACATATTCATCTGAAACTTCTTTCTATTTTCTGATAATTTCAATTCTTCTTGAAGATTTCATAGCTTGAAAGGTGGAGACTTCATTTCATGTAGCATAGAAAGCAGTAGTGTGACTCTATAACAAGTCCCTCTCATTGTTGGCCCAAATGACCAGAACAAATGTAAGTCAAGGGTTTCTTTATCCATTGGCTCTTTGACCTTAAATTTCACAGTGCCAACCAGAGACATGGGAACATGAATGCAGCAGAATTCAAATCAGAAATATGAACAAAGGGAATAAGAAGATCCCAGATTTCTACTATATAGTGCCCTGTAGAAAAGGGCTTTAGGTTAATATTTAATGGACTGAGCCATTCTTAATGAAAAAAAACAAAACTTTAACAGGGAGATTATGATCTCCTTCCAACAATAACAGACTCCTTTGCTTCACAACCCTACTACTGAGAACAACTATAAAAGTTGGATAGGATATTTTAAAATATACTTGCTTGAAGCCACTGAAAGGCTATCAGTGAAATGAGATCTTGAAAGACCAAGATTCTACAGAGAAGGGAAATACATTAAGTAGAACCTGACATTCACCTATGCTCCCTTCACAATATTTTCCAATTCATGGGTAGCAATCTAGAGACTAAGAAGCTGATCAGGGGTTTTGATTGTCTTGAGCAGGGAAGGCAAAAGTTAGAGTTTTGACTAGGCTTTCATAGGAAAGCTTATGAAAAACAGTATAGGCTTTCAGCTGGGGTACACAGATGGCTATACCATAGGAGTACAGCTAAACTAGAAATAGACTAGTTCTTACCAGGAATGAAACAGCTCTGAATCAGATCAATCCCAGACTAGATTGAGATTATCTGCCACTAGCCAATAGTCTGTCAGAAGCAAAATAAATGCTAGATAAAGTTGCCATCACCCAGAGCCTTAAATTATCTCTACAATTCTTTTCTGTGTACAGCATTTATTGGAAAATTCCCTGGTATGCCAGCTCAATTGGCTAAAAACGAAAATAAAATAAAAGACAATTGAAACGTATACACAGAAGATTCTGATGAATCTTAAAATAAGTATGATTATCATGTCTAAGAAATTATATAACACAGTTTACAATTTTGGCAGTGAACTGGATTATATAAAAATAAATCTAATTGAAATTCTAGAAAATATATAATAAAAATATAAAAAAAACAATATGTTTTCTCTTGAGATGGAATGATCCAAGCATCTGAGTGCTACAGTCTTCATCATGTCCAAACTTTCTAGATCAAGGAAGGATTATCATAAAGAAGAATTTCTGCACACTGAGGTAAGATCTTGCAAGCCACATCCTTCCCCACACTCTTACCCTGCTCATTTTGACTACCCTCTACTCATCACCTCTGATGTTCTCTGTTTCATTGCTTCTGTCATTACAAATCTGGTCTACATTTCACTTTTTTTATGCTTCCATGGCACTGTAATTTCTTGTTCCTTATCATTTATATAGGCTCTAAAATTTATTATTTAATCTATATTTCCCATGAGACTCTAGTTCTATGAGAACAGAGGGCCATCATGTTCAAGGATTTATATTTAGGATCTTCTACAAGGACTGGCTTAAATTCTCCCCTTGTCTCAGCCAAAATATTTCTGCCTGCAGCGTGACACTACACCCTGACACTTCATAGTTTAACTTTGTACCCCCATGGTGTTATAAAGGAATACATATCCGTTTTCAAGATGAATTCTGGAACCAGGTTTTCACTATTCTACGTTCTTTATTAAAGAAAAGGATAAAAAATTATATTGGGAGTTTATTTCTAAAATAAAGAATGGTGGCTGATGTCACAGATTTATGTAGAGGAAATCTAGGAAAAACACATTAACATCTCCTAATTTGCAGAATAAGGGCTGTTGAAACACTTTCACTGAAGAGTTCTTTACTATTCCAAGGCATCTATATTGGCCAGCTCAGAGGCAAGAACTGTTACATCAACACAATGTATGTAGATACCTGAAGTTTAGCCCCCAAGGTGAACCCTTAGTTGAGCCTGGGACCATGGAGACAAGTAGTGAAAACTGCCACAAGGACTGCAACTTCTTCACACCCAGAGGAGAAAGCACAAAGTAACCAAGTTCTGTTATTGATCTATCTACACATGAACACACCATGATTTTCCTGAAGGTGCTCAATATTTTACTTTATACTAAGAAACTCAATCATAATCCCCTTTCCCAAATTCCTATAACATGGCAATCATGAGCAAAAGAAATATATAGCATGTAATCGAATGTTATCTCTCAAAAATTTTGCTGTAATGGAAGAGAAAGCCAGCTACAGTTTGTATAAAAGTTTTGGAAAAGATTTACAAAAAAGTCTAGCAAGACAAAACTAAAATGATAGATTTTGTTCTATGCAATCAATAAAGCTATGAAACTAAATATAATATTAACTTAATTAAAGAATATGAAAACAAGTTCATAGCAATGACAAAGAAATGAAAAGGGAAATGGCTGGATTTAGGAAGATAAGAAGTGAATAATATAATTTTAAACAATATACACAAAGCAATAAAGAGAAAAATTCAAAAACTTCAAAGATCATATGAAATACAAGTTTGAGAAGTTTCCCAAATTCAGATAGACCAAAGAGGTAAAGAAAATCAGAAAAAAAGTGATATATACAGCAAAGGGCAATAAGAGTTCTGACATTAGAAGTCATAAAGAAGAGACAAGAACAAAAAGAAAACAATAAAATAATCTAAGATATGTTAGAAGAAAATTTGCCAGATGTGAAGGTAAAATCTGTAAAATCAAAGTGACTTATAGTATGTCCAGGAAAATGAAAGAAACAAGGTCTAGATATGTACCTATATTCTGGAAATATAATAATAATAAAATTCTTATTTTATGGGAAAAAAGAAGCTTATGAGCATTCAGAGGATTTAGACCCCTACTCTCCCCGGTGGGAAAAAAAAAGAAAAAACAAACCAAAACCCCCCAAAAAGTTCTATTGCAAAGAAAAAATACCAGACTATGCTAGAAATACCTGGCTATTCTCAGTCAATTCACAACACTAAAAATGAGGAGAGGCTCAAATGATGTATATGGAATTTTGAGAGGGAAAATGTTTTTGGCCAGAAAGCCCCCTCTATCTAACAAAATTGTAATTTTTATGTGAAAACAAGAGACATATAAAATTGGATACACAACTGTACCCTTCATAAAGAAGTTATCATGATTCCAAATAAGTTTGCAAGAATAGGGAAGTCATGAATAAAAAGAATCTCAGTACTTAGGTACACAATGTAGTAAATATTTGAAATAAAGTTACAAATAGTCCTTCAAATGCCATAACTAATTCTTGAAAGAGGCAGTGAGATAATAATGATTAACATAAATAAAAAGGGTCAAATAATGAGAATATACATATCTAATATAAACAAATAATGAGAAGAGAACAGAGAAGAGGAGGTAAAACTTCACGAATTCAATTTATATAGGTAGGCATCAAATACACCACCAATTTACTTTTATGACAGTGATTAGAAAATTAAAAATTGGCTCAGGAAGATTAAAAGTAAAATATCCCCCAAAATCTTGAGTATATATTATAGAGAAAACTATATAATTTACTGACATACTTAAAAAAAATTAATGATTACCCTTGCATTCAGATAGGAAGTTTTTGATCTCAAAACATAAATTTCCCACTAAGTAATCAATTCAATCACATAAAATACTACTTAATGGAAAAATTATATAAAAATGATATGTGTATTATGATTTCACTAATGCAAAAAGCATATGCAAACATGTGCAAAACATGTTCACGAAATTATTTACAGTGAACAGTTCTAGATACGGAAATTCAGGGTAATTTTGGCTTTTGTTATTTAGCTTTCTAAATTATGTTAATTTCATAAACAAGCATTTCCTTTGTAAAATAAAAATACCTAATTATAAATAAATATCATTAAAAGACAAGCAAAACTGGAAAAAATAATGGCAGGTTATATGTTGGTCAAAGAGTTGATAGTCTATAGTAGGAATTTTTAAAAACAATGCAGAAGAAAGCAAATTTTTTAATAGAAAGTTGAACAACAAAAATTGGAAATCACAAAAAGAAAAATACAAATGTTGAATAAGTAAGTTCTCAATAAATATTTTTAAATAAATGAAGTATTTTACTGGCATTAAATTTTGCATAAGATAGGCATGTATAAATATTTCAAGCAAAAAATTTTTGCATGAATAAAATAGGTCTGAAAGAATGGCAATTGAAATAGAAAATAAAGTTTTGCCATTTTAATGTGAAGTCAGAAAGACAAAAAGTTTACATGTTAATATTAATTCCTAGCAGAAATCAGGAAAAAAAATAGACATTCTCATACCTATTGTGGAGAATATAAATTGTTAAAAATGCTTATAGAAATAAATTTGCCTGTTTTTATGAAAGTCTTAAACTTCTCCAGGAACCATCAGTTCCATTTATTTTATGAAGATGGTGGTTAAAATACATTCAGAGGGAAAGAATTTGCAATAGATTAAAATAGTAACAACCTAAATGTCAAACAATAAGAAATTAGACAATTTCTGGCTTAGTCAGAGTTTTGGAAGGATATTAAAGATATTGAAAAATCTTCCAAAGTAAAAGTCAATGAAAAATAAAAATAGGGTCAACATAATCCTAATTACATGTTATTTGCACACATTTTATGCATACATAAAAGACAGGAATGATAAATACCTTCATGGTATCTGTGTTTATATCTGGATCATGAAATTACTATTGATTGTCTATATGCATACTCAAGCTTCTTTGGGGCTTCCAAGTTTCCATATGAGCATATTTTACTTTGGTAATAAAACAACAATAGCACAAATGCTACAGATATGTATAATAAAACTGGTAATGGTGAGATGGAAAGAATTTCAATGCACATTTGTTTTTCTGTCTTCAAGATTACCTAGGACTCTTGTGGAATGTAGATGCATAGACACACTCTGTTTTGTGCCTAAGTGGTGATGGGTCTACATGTAAACAATTCTTCAGGTGATTACAGAGCTTGTTATTCCCAATCACCACAAGGTGAAGAAGTCTCCTTTGGAATAATGATAATTAACCTGATTGAGACCTAATTATGGGCCATGCAACATACTGTGAACTTCTACAGAGGTAGGTATTGTTTTCATCCCCGTTTTTCAAATGAAGCAACATGGGCTTAAAGATGTCAAGTATATTGCTCCACTTCAGTAAAATGGAAGAGCTTGAATCTGGATCCAAATAATCAGATGCTTCCATGCAGAACGCTTATGAAAATCTTTTTTAAATTTAGTACTGTAAATTTGTCTCCTTCGCTTTTTAACATTTGAAGATAATCATTGTATAGTATGTCTACAGAGAACTGTTGGAGAACCCGGGTGGTCTTTGGAGGCTGAAAGAGAATGCCATGGCTGCCTCAAATTGCTCTGACTTGGAATTTGTTAAGGAGACTCTGAAGCCATTTTCCTGAGGGAAGTCCTATTTGAGATAGTGTCCTATCAAAGTGCTGTCAAATCATGTCAGGTCTCTCAACAATTCATTCCAAGAGATATCTGTCAAATAATAGCCTGGGAATTAGGTATTCTCACAACTACCTGAGGAAGAAAACTGTTTCTCTCTCCCATAGAGCTACTAAATTTTTATTTAAAGATTTTAAGTGTGATGATTAATTTCACCTTCTAAGTTAGGAGAAGGGCTGGTGGTGTGTGCCTGAGTCCTGTGTAAACTTCATATAAAAGGATGGTAGTTTTGTTAGGCCTCAAAACAAGGCCTTTATGAATAACCAGAAATGGCATGAAGAAAACTTCAACACAAGATTTAGGCAAACTCACATTTATTATGTCTGCAGAGGTCAGGAGCCAAGGCCAGTCCAAAGTGACTCAGACCTGACTCCCTGTGCTGCAGATTCACTCTTGCTTAAATAACCAAGTTACTACTTAGCATTTGCTTTGATTATGCATTCGTTTTTATACATATGGATGAACACACATAGCTGGTTATATAATTGTATGATTAGCATGTTCAGGAAATCACGCTTGCACATACATTGCATGATCAAGAAAGAGGTGGATAATTCCACCCCTGGGTGGGAATTTTACTATGTTAATTAAGCAAGTTGAAGTGAGGACAGCAAGGGGCTGCTTCTGCGTAGGTCCGGCCAACTGGTTGAAGCTGGTTTGCTTCAACAGGATATTCTTGACCACCAAAAGTGGAATTTGGCCCAAAGAGAGTGTTGCATTTCATTACCTTCTGATTTACATACAATTCTTTTCTTTGTATCCTAGCAACAGGGAGAGAAACAAGTTACTTTCAGGTATTTGGTCATCCTACATCCATCAGTTTGGGAAAAAGTTTATCTTCCTATAAATATTAACATGTCTTGATTCAAGTGTATATAATCTTCTTTCCTCTTTCTGATTGATTGAGTTAAATGAATGTTAGAGCACATTGCAACATGTTAGGCATCTGAAATTAGAATCCTGAAGCTACATAATTCTTTTTCTTTTTCTTTTTGAAATTAATGTGCTCAGGAAGCCTCAAAAGAAAACAAAAAAGATGCCAATCTACACATTAGCTGAAAAACAAATGAAAGCAGTCATTAGTTTCTTTCTGAATTCATTTAACAAGCATTTTTTGAGAGTTTACTGTATTGGGGACTGGGAATGCAAGATGAATAATCCAAGGACCTCGTCAGCCAGGAGCTCGAAGTCTAGTAAAAGAAACAAAAATGTAAACTAATAATTAAATACATTGTGATCTCAGACCCTGTTTAGAATGAGGAGGATTTAAACACATCCACACACATCCACACATGTGCACACACATAGTGAAAAAAGACTAATAGCTGCATGGCAAGAGCTGAACAGGGTCACCTGACCACTTTGGAGACACAAGGAAGCTTCCAAGAGGAAGCATAGCTGGAGCTAATGGGTGACAATTAGATGAAAACTGGAAGGAGGGGGAGGAGGAGGAAGTGGAGGAAGAAAAGGAGAAGGTATAAAGGCATGAAGTTGAATTGCTTACATTTCCATAAATGTGGCATGCTGTGTGGTTGGGTTAGGGGATGTGTTTTATTTAATATCTAGTTAGTTTCCAGTGGTCTTGCACTGTTTCCCTGTTAGGTCCTTTTTATTCTTATAACTGAATTTTAAGCACTACTACTTTTGCTTATAGCAATTAAATAGAATCTCTGGGGGCTAGAACCAGACAACTGATGCTCTTACAAAGCTCTGCAGCAGATTCTCATATCCTCCCATGAGGACCGCTGGTGCAGACTCACAGAAGCAAGTGGAAGCAGCTGTGGTCATGCCATCTAGAGCCCAATGCTACTTAATAAAGTTGTGTGGCCAAGAGAATGTGGCGAATACTGTGTTCTAATGTAATTTCTACCAAATAAGGAAAACCTTTCTGGAACGCACAAGAGGAAAAAAGAAACTTGAGGTTTTATTGGTGGTTGTGTTGCTAGTGATTTTCCTTTAAGAACCAGCCAGAAACTGTAGTGCTGTTCACAGGATTCAATCTCTCACTTCATAGGCAAGGCTCAATTTGTAGTTTTATAAAACTGACATGTGAGGGCAAGATAAAAGCAGCATCTCTGGGAACTGGTTTATACGTTCTGTCTTATCTAACAGGTAAAAAAGCAGCAGGAAGTCCTCATCACCCAGCTTCAGCTTTGTGGAAGAAGCTGCCACAGGGGACATGCGGCAATGTGTGCCTGGTATCCTTCACTGGCCCTTGTGCAGAGAGGCTTATTCACTTTTCAGGATCACTTTTCATTCCATATAAGATCCTGGTGGTTATTAAGCACTGACATGGACAATGAAGTTACAAAGGCTAAATGGGGTTGGAAGGGATGCATTAAAAAAGGATAAATCCAGAGTTTTTACATCTCCATCTATTCTTTTTTTTTTTTTTTTTTTTTAATTTTTTTATTTTTTATTGACTTTGTAATAATATTACATTAAAAATATATATGTGAGGTCCCATTCAACCCCACCCCCCCACCCCCCCTCTCCCCCCCCCCCCAACAACACTCGTTCCCATCATCATGACACATCCATTGGATTTGGTAAGTACATCTTTGGGCACCTCTGCACCTCATATACATTGGTTCACATCATGGCCCATACTCTCCTCTATTCCATCATGTAGGCCCTGTGAGGATTTACAATGTCCGGTGATTACCTCTGAAGCACCATCCAGGGCAGCTCCATGTCCCGAAGACGCCTCCACCTCTCATCTCTTCCTGCCTTTCCCCATACCCTTTGTCCATTATGTCCACTTTTCCCAATCCAATGCCACCTCTTCTATGTGGACACTGGATTGGTTGTGTCCATTGCACCTTTATGTCAAGAGGAGGCTCAGATTCCACCTGGATGCTGGATGCAATCCTCCCATTTTCAGTTGTAATCACTCTAGGCTCCATGGTGTGGTGGTTGTCCTTCTTCACCTCCATCTTAGCTGAGTGTGGTAAGTCCAATAAATCAGATTGTAGGTGCTGGAGTCTGTTGAGGCTCAGGATCTGGCTATCACATTGTCAGTCCAGAGATTCAAATCCCCTAAATATATCTTAAACCCCAACATTAACTGCACCTCCAGCACATTAGCATGAAAGTCTTATGAAGGGAGATCCCATCTGAGTCCAGATTCATCACACATAAACACCATTTCCAAAGAGGGGCCATCTGCCCTGGTAGTTAACCCCATCGGCCATGACCATAACTCCCATGGGTCTCTTTAGCCCTCAAAGGAACCAATATCTGGGGGTTGTATCTGCTTTATCTGTCTATCCATCTATTCTTTTTAATCATACCACTGTGAATATGTCCCTTCTTATATGCATACACTGTGATAAAACAAGCCAGCAAACAAACTTGTTTGTTGAAACGAATCCCTCTTTGCAAACCTCCAATTCCCTCAATGCTATCTAAATGCCATAAATTTTGAAGACATTCTGCTTCTAGTTGGGACTCTAGTTGGGACCAGATTGAGGAAACAGAATTTTGTTTAGGTTTCAAAACCTCTTCCTGAAGAAGCAGCAGTAGTAATGCAAGAAGTAACCTGAGGAGATTCTGGGGTGGTCAGCCCGCACTTCCAGAGCATGTGGCAATCTCACCACCAAATCACCACGAACAACCAATGGCATCAGGAAGCTTCACCACGACCAAAGGCAGCATCACCCAGAGACAGGAAGTGGTGTGTCACATGCTGGGGATTGGAGGACAAATAAGTAGGGCTTTTGGGGAAAGCAGTTAGTTCTGATGCATATTATTTACCCCAATAATATACATATTATTTACCCCAAAATCTCTGCTTCTAAGAATTTATCCTGAGGAAATGATCATGGATATTCACAAAGATTTAGTTATATCTCACTGCTATTTGTAGTAGCCTAAAATTATAAACAACTAATATAATCAAAATAAGGAAATTTTAAAAGCATGAAATGACCATATAATGAATATTATTCTATTAAAAATAATACTTGAAAGGGGTAGTTAATGATATGGGGAAATACTCCTAATAAATTGCCCTAAAGTGAGAAAGCATGCCTTAAAATAATATGAATTTAGTATAATAACAACTTTTGTAAAATAATATAAATTTCATGTGCACTCTATTTCAGAAAGTCCTCCATTGGAAGATATGTGTTTTGTCCACATTTCTGAAATGAGGTTGTGGCTTACAATTGATGTGAAAAGATTTCTGGCAACCGCTGAGCAAGTGAGTGAGTTGAAACATGGTTGTCATTGTCTGTCCATGTGGTGTATAAGGAAGCTTGTTAATTGTCACCTCAGTCGATTTATGTTCATTGAAAACATCTTAAGTATTTTAAAATTTAAATATGGCTTCTTAATTGTTGCTAAAAATAGCTTCCAAACATTACATTTTAATGCAACGTGAAATTAAAAGGTATTGTTCATCCAGAAGACAGCCTGTCACATGTTAATACAATTAAAGACAGTAGACACTGCTACCTCAAAAAGGATCCTGTAATTTTCAAAGCTGTCACTCAGGTGACAAACATCATCTGTCAAAATCTTACATTAGACTTGTAAGGAGAGTTTTTTAATATTCTGTGATGCAATTCAGTTTTAAAAATAGGCCTTTAATAAATTTGGAAGTGCATTTGAAAATCCAGTATTTGATTTTCCTTGAAATTGCATCACTAGCCCAAAGGGGAGCAAAAGTTCAAACTCCTGATCAGGAATTAGGAGTGCCTTTGAGATTCTTACATGTCTATTTCCAAAGTGACTCAAAACAGTTTTTAGTTTCTGTGTATGAAGGAATCTTAGATTCATTCTTTGTGATACTAAAGAAGAATTTGTTACAGAGGTGTATTTATGAATTAAACTTTTTCTCAGTTAAATTTTTATCTATATTAAATGTAAAGTTTCTTTTCCCCCCAAAATTTGTTATTAAGAAGTCGTGTTACATAAAATGGCATATTAGATTATGTTTTAGAATCAAGAAAATATATTTTATATTCATTACATATGCAGCCATACCTTCACACCCATGTAATAAAAATATTGTAATACATGCACCAACAATGTGATAATTTCTCATTGATGAAATTTAAGTCAATTTTTTATTTTGTTTTTTCTTCAAAATTTTCTAAATTACTTTCATAATTTAAAAAGCTAGTTAAAATTAATATTCACTTATCTAATTTTTTCTATTTATGCACTTATGTAAGCCAGCCAATTTTTAATCAATTTTGTTGAAACATAGTCATAAACCATACAATTCATCTAAGTATACAATCAATGGCATTTGGTATATCACAGCAGCCTCAATTATCTCATACTTTTGTTTTATCATATGACATGTGATCTCTTGTTTCATGGAGTTCATATTATTTTGAAATAATACAATTAGGTTCTTACTGTGCAACTTGGCTGCTACATATATCCCCTTTCACAGAATATGCTATTTTGCGTTTTGTGCTAGATCTGGTATTTACCTAAAAATATTCTTAGTTTCCTTCTCTACAAGTTTCTTCATAAAAGTTTATCTTACCAACTCAAGTCCAGCAATCTGTAGAGAGTAGGGAAGAGATTGGGGCCATGGGAACACAACTTGGAAATTTGTCTTAGAGAGTTTCATGGCTATGTTTCTTGAAGCGCCTAGGACAAGGAGCTGTTTTTGTGTTCTTCATTTTATAGCCTGAGTTTAGAAAGACTGTGCCAGGCCTGGCCTTGCTTCTCAGTCTACTGCCCTAAGAAAGCCCTGCTTCCTTTAGAGAGCAGCACCACCACGCTCCAGATTTCCATGTGGCACAGAGTACTTATCCTTGAAATTCATGGACCAGGCCTGAGCAGTGCTTCTCCATCCAGCAGGAGGGACTCCTAGTGAGAGGCTTCCCATGGTGTTCTTTCTACTTCAGTAGTCACCCTCTGTATGAGTGGCTGCCTACAGGATTCTTCTAGAATCACCAGTGTTTTCTTCCTGCAATCAGCAATAGGTTGGCTCAAAGGGAAGGCAATGCAGAACTTACAGAAATAAAGAACAGAGAGAGACACACAAGAGAGGAGATCAAGATGGGACCAGGGGACTCACAGCTTCTGGAGCTGAGAACCTTGACCATAGTTTCCACCTCATATTTACTGGAAACTACCAAGCAGCTGTTTGCTATTAGAACTGCAACATCATCTGTAATAGGGAACAACTGCAACATCTACAATAAAACAGGTGAAACTCTTTTTCCCACATTTCCCCCTTTTTGTTTTAGTAAAGCAATGAAGGCAGAGTTGGTGGTCTCTTACTGCCTTGTACCCCAAAGGGCTCATTGCGTGTTTATCATTTAAGTAACAATTTCAAATCAGAGAACAGCATTTTATACATAATCCATAACTACAGCAGATTATACAAACTTCCAACTAGCAGATGATTTATTTCTCATGGGTTTAAGATTTCCTATCAGCAAGGCTATGTAGGCCAGTATTCAATAAAAAATGACCTCATTTTTCCTAATTTCCATAGTTTGAGGCATAGGCAATGACGAATTTTTGTTACTCCCCCATTTTGGGCTGAGGGGCAGCTGGAAGTTTATCACATAATTTCAATACCTTTATTGGTCCTGCTCTTAGCATCTTCACTGGACCTGGGGCCACAATTCAGTGTTGAATTTAAATTTAGTCCATCATTGTCCTTACAATTTTTACAATGTCCTTACTCATTTTTTAGGCAGAAAACAATAGCTGGCTTATTATGAGTCCCGATGCAGTGTTTGTAGCAGTGAAAGCATACCTTACCCCTCCCAAGAGCAGGAGGGGACTGACGTCACAGTCATTGAAGTGAGCATGAAGGACACTCATGGGTGATG
Organism: Dasypus novemcinctus; assembly: GCF_030445035.2. Taxonomy (NCBI): domain Eukaryota; kingdom Metazoa; phylum Chordata; class Mammalia; order Cingulata; family Dasypodidae; genus Dasypus; species Dasypus novemcinctus. The sequence continues at coordinate 76,504,490 of NC_080680.1, read as the reverse complement.
TCCACAAGCTGCTGGTGAACCACAGGCAGCTGGAATCACTGGGTTAGTCACCACTAGGTCTGGTACTCATGATGTTCGCCTTTCCGGTGGAGCCACTCTGCTTCTTATAGCTCTGGATTTTCATGAGGCATCTGCCTCAATAGTCCTGAGAGGGATGTTAGAGGAGTGGGCAGGGACATGACAGACAGTTACCTGTCACTACTGACAGGTGTCCCAGATATTCTTCCAAAGAACTCTCCCCCACAGAGGGTGATTCACAACAGTCCATCATTTTTGTCTTGCTTTTAGTGTTTGCAATCCACCCCTGGATAGGCATGGCAGTCTTCAGAGTTACACCAGACACTATTGGGCTAAGCCTTTCACTTTCAGCAGGGCTTCCTATCCTGCATAGAATTTCTTTTTTATGTTGTACTTATTGTTTCTTCCCACAATTGTGACTAAAACCCAAAGGGTACTCAATTAGAAAGTTGCCTTTGCCACAAACCCCACCCAAAGCCAATATTGGTACTGGCCACATCCAATTCACAGGCTAAGTTAATATTCACTTTCTCCCTCTCTCTCTCTTTTTTCTAAAGTAGCCTGCTGGAGGTTTTTCTACTTCCATGAAGGACCTTTCCCAATTAACATATTTTAGTGAGGGATAAAAGATTTTTAGTATTTTAACAATATTATAAATTTTATTAACATGAGAAAACACTTATCAATTACAGCAGAGAGTATAGTTTTGTTTTACCCAACCAAACAACATTTAAGAATTTGATAGAGTAGCAGGGACCTTACAGCTTGTCCCAATTGTTTGCCTATTCCAGGCCCTTAAGATACTATTGTTTTTGATGTTTCTTAGTAGGTTTTTTTTTTATGCAGCCAGATTCATTGCCATTAGGCCAGGGCAGAAAGTTTTGAAGAACTGCAAAAGCTCAAAAGTTCATTGTTGACCTTTTCACACAGTTTTTGCACTTTTTGTATTTATTCAGGCTTGTTTTACTTTTACAAAATACATTCTCACTGAATGCTACCGCAATACTTTTACAACTTGCTATATGCATACTAGTTTTGTTCTACATATCTCCATTTCTGATTTCATAAAACTATTTTATTTTAGGATAAAATACACCTTATTAAATTTTAGTTAGCATTTTCACAAACTTTTTACCTTTTTTAATATTTGCTTAACTTTTACATCTTTCATTTTATTTTATGAAGAAAAATTATTTCAATTTGAGCAAGAATTTTGTTTTTATGAAGAGAGTAATTTTATTGATCAAGACTTACAACTATAGAGATTTCATTAACATTTTAAACTTAGGTAATAATATAAGTGCTTATTTAATTTTTTGGCCATTTGAATAAAGCTCTTTTAGAAGTTTGTATTTATTTATACCATCTGGAGGTATCAAAATATACATTGACATTGAACAAACAGACAAACACAAAAACAGTACAACACACCAATAGAAACATAAAGTTTATAATTTGACTCATAATTTTTACTTTTTTGGTATAGCTGTTTTTTAAGCTCTCCATTATTTCACATTTTAGATTTTATTTTACTGCTTTTAGAATTTCTTCTGGAATCATGTCACCTGTAACATGCAAGCTTGCTTTTGGAAACAGTTTTATTAGTAATCAGCAACCAGTTAGGATAACCTGAGCAGCATAAATGCAGTTGAGCTCTTATTTAGCAGTTTAGGCCGACAGTTAACACACACTTTCTGGATTACTACTTTTTAAGACCACACTAAGACTTGAAGTTGAAGAGGAAGCTATTGATTTAAAACTGAAAATTCCTTTTAACACCTTGATAAAAATTTTGTACTAATTTTATTAATTTGGTTAAATAGGCACAAAGAAGTAGCATGAAAACAAAACAGAATCACTCCTTGATAGTCACAATCAATAACTCCCGTATGCACTCTAATTCCCTGTGACATAAGACTGCTTCTTTCGAGAAGTCCAACCATGCCAATTGGTAAAGGTCCCTTTATTCCCATTTTTATATGGACGGGGGTGTTTTCTGGAAGCAAAATAAGAGGTTCTGCCGTAGGGATGTCTATGGCTGTGCTTCCTGCTGTGGCGGGGGATAAGTCCAGGGCACTGTGGAGAATCAGGGAGTGCCAGGATTGCTCTGCTGAGCCACAAAGTCGGGAGCAGGCTGGTTGGAAGTTTCCTGACAAGGGGATGCCATTCTTATGATAATTAGACCGGCATAGGCTAGACTAATGATTTTCTTTACCATAGTGGGGACACTGTTCAGGTCGTTTCTGAGCAGAAATATTCTGTCCAAGTGGCATTGTTTTTCCCTCAGACCTTTTCTGACAATTTTTTTTTTCATGTGACCAATTTTTTCACAATTAAAACATTTTTCAGAGAACCTCTTATTGATTTTCATCCCTGCCATAGCCTGAGCTTTCATTGTAGCAAGGTGGCCCTCTCTTCCTACATTCTGGCACAATTTAATATATCCAGTTAAATCCACTTTACCTTTCATAATCCCAATAGCTTTCTGACAATCCTGATTAGCATTTTCATAAGCTATTAGCTGTAAAATAGTATCAGCAGCCTCTAAGTTATTACTCTGTTTTTTGATAGCCTCTTGTAATTGGGCAATAAAGTCAGGGTAGGGTTTTTTAGGTTCCTGTAGTATTCTTTTAAATGACCCCAGAGGCTGGCCTTTAGCCTCAATTTTTTCCCATGCCCTTAAGCAACAGCCCCGAACCTGTGCAATGGCTTGATCATTCATCATTGCTAATGGCTGATCTACTCCCGCCCAATTCCCCACCCCCACTAACTGATCCAAGGAAATGGGGATATAATGGGCTCTATTATGAGCAGCCTGAGTCTCTGCATGATTTGTCCACCAGGTTTTGAATTGGTCTCCAGACCCTAGAGTGATGCATGCCAATGTGGACCAGTCAGCCAGAATCAGCCTAGAGCCTTCAGTAAGACCTTGCAGTGCACCATAGGTAAAAGGAGAATTTGAACCATATTGTTGCATTACTGCTTTTAACTCTTTCAAAATTTTAAATGGGGAAGGTTCATGAGTGAACTTGTAAACTCCATTGGGTTTTGAGGATCAACTCCGGGAGCTACTCTTTCTCGTAGGGGTAACCGGAAAGGCCATTTGAAGCTCCTCCAGGTCACCCTCCCTTCTAACCTGTAAAATGCCCCCTTGTAAAGCTGACAACTTTGGCTGAACGTCTCCAGGCATAGGAGGGGGAGGAGATGTTGGCGGGGGGTGGGTGGGGGAGAGACTTTCTAAAGTCAGTTAATGAAGGAGCTGACAGCAAAACACCTTTGATTTAGTATCATCAAAAAAGTCAGTAGGAGGAACTTCCTCACATTCTGTATTTTCATTTTGCTCTTCATCTTCTGTTTGCAAGGGTTTCAAAATAGATTTAATAATCATCAAAGTGGTTTCTATAATTTGTGAGAGTTCTAAAATACAAGGCTCATTGGCCTTGGCTCCTCCTGCTTCAAAGAGCTGTTTGAGGAGACAGACATACAGGTTGAACTGTCTCCATTTCCCATCGTAACCTTGCTAAAATACCCCAGAGTGTCCTTACTCACTGAGAACTTGGAAGGCCCTCTAAATCACTTGGGCTCTGCACTGTGAGAACACCTTTAGTTTCACTCTAAGGGATTCTTCTTCCCCTCGAGCCCCACGTTGGGCTCCACTTGCTGCAATCAGCTCACAATAGGTTGGCTCAAAGGGAAGGCAACACAGAACTTACAGAAATAAAGGACAAAGAGAGTGACACAAGAGAGGAGATCGAGATGGGACTAGGAGACTCACAGCTTCTGGAACTGAGAGCCTCTACCCTAGTTTCCACCTCGACCCTAGTTTCCACCTCTTTTTCCCACATTTTCTTCCCTTCATACTGTGCTGCTCTTTAAAAGGAGGTTTTGGATTAGCCCTTAACATCTTCCTTCTAGGTTAGTCCCATCTGGGCTAAATGTTCAAAATGCTGATGTGTGTTTTGCATCCTTCTCTAGTCTTTGCAGAAGGTGTATGTAGAATTCTCCTTTTTGCATTTTACTTCTGTCATTTTAGCCTGTTTCTTTTTTTTTTCCAAAGATTTATTTATTTCTCTCCCCTTCCTCCCCAACCCCCTGCCCCAGTTGTCTGTTTTCTGTGTCTATTTGCTGTGTCTTCTTCTTTGTCTGCTTCTGTTGTTGTCAGCGGCATGGGAATCTGTGTTTCTTTCTGTTGCATCATCTTGTTGTGTCAGCTCTCTGTGTGGGCGTCGCCATTCCTGGGCAGGCTGCACTTTCTTTCCCACTGGGCAGCTCTCCTTATGGGGCGCATTCCTTGTGCGTGGGGCTCCCCTACACGGGGGACACCCCTGCATGGCACGGTACTCCTTGCGCATGGGCCAGCTCCACACGGGTCAAGGAGGCCCAGGGTTTGAACCATGGACCTCCCATGTGGTAGACGGACGCCCTAACCACTGGGCTAAGTCCGCTTCCCTAGCTTGTTTCTTAGTGAAGGTAAGATAGGCATGAGGTGCTTGGGGTGGGATAAAGGAAAGTTGAGCAACTTTTATCGGGTGCCCTCTTCTCTAGTTCTCTAGCCCTAATTGTCCCCAAGCCTGTTAAACCCCATCCCCAGTATTGGAACATGTTTCATATTTCAAAGAGACAACTGACACTATAAAGGTGATTCTCTCAATTTTAACAGGCTCCATCCTCCAAGTAGAGCTACAGAATTCCTTCAAGTAGCATGCATGTTTTTCTATAGAATTAACTGAGGGACATAAAATAAGACTTGAGTAATGAATTTTCTTGATTTAAATTTCCCACTTTCTTGTTAAGATTATTCCCAAGTACTTTATAGCATTTTTCAGTTTTATGAATAAAATTTTCTTTTTATAAAGTTTTTTTCTGGTATATAGAAAAGTTATTGATTTATATAATAGTTTATATTTTTCACCGAGAATCCATTCTCTTATTAGGATTATTTTCTCATTTTGTCTTTTGAGTTTTTAAGTAGATAATCATGATAGTGTATAAAACCAAGAAGAAAATTCAGTTCCTAATAATATTAACAGTTGTTAATTTTGAGTGATACCGTTTTGGATAAGTTTTGATTTGTTCTTGTCCATGCTTTTAAAATTTTCTATAATAAGCATATTAATACTTATAGCATAATGGAGGTAATAGATTCCAGCATTACTTAACTGGGAAGTGCTTTCTGAGCCTTCAAAATAACTGTTTTCACCAATTCTCAATTTTATGTAATATTGAACCCAGAGACCTAAATTTATTCTGCAAAACTTGGCACATGAGCAGTTTCTTTGCACAGTCAACAACAAGAAAACTTGAAAAAAAACTTAATACATAAAAAAATCATTCATCCTAAGCACTGTGGATATTGTTACAGTGTCAATATTAGAATAGCTGTGTAAAATTTCACCTGTTTCTTTTATAGATCACATTCTGAGAAAAGATTTGAAATATATCTTTTAGATGGAAATGTTAAAGTGTAAGATTGAATAGAGTCAACTTTTTTGTGCAAAATAGCACCTCAGAAAATAGATACCTTATAAGTTAGTTCTTAGTAAGATCCTCATTTCACAAATTGAGCTATAAATTAATTACAATCCTTATCAAAATCCCAATTATATGGAAATGATAAAGGGCAAAGAAGCCTAGATATGGTGGGAGGGCTTTCCCCACCAACTTTCAAGATTTAATGAAATATGGATTAGAGTGAATTTACTCGTATTCTACTATAGAACTTCTGTGACTAGTAATGGAAGAAACTGTAGCATTGATCTGGAGAAAGTGGCTAAGTAGTTGCTGAGGGCAGGGAAAGGGAAGAAGAGATGAGATATGGGGGCATTTTGGGAACTTGAAGATGTCCTAAATGATATTGCAGGAACAGAGGCTGGACATTATATATTCTGCCATAACCCAATGAGTGTCCTGGGGGAGAGTGTAAACTACAATGTAAACTATAATCCATGTGGTGCAGCAGTGCTCCAAAATGTATTCACCAAATGCAATGAATGTGCCACAATGAGGAAAGAGGTTGTTGATGTGGGAGGGAGGGAGGGGTGGGAAGTGGGGTATGTAGCAACCTCTTATATTTTTTAATGTAATATTTTTTGTGATTTATGTATCTTTAAGAAAAAGACAATTTATGATTAAAAAATAAATAAAATTAAAAAAGAAATCAATTGGTATAAATAGATCTAAATGGCAAAGGCAAAATTACAAGATTTTCAGAAGATAAAATAGAAAAATATCTTTAAGAACTGGGGAATAGAGAAATATTATCCTAGACAACAAAAATATCAAAATTCAGTGTTAGTGTTCATCAGAAGATATCATAAAGAAAAGCAAAAAATGGACGAGAATTTTGCAGTATGATCAATAAAAGGCTTGTATGTACAATATTTCAAAATTCATATCAAGAAAGGTAAAACAAAAAGAAAAGTGGATCAAATATTTGAATGGTCACTTCAAAGAAGAGGAAGTCCACATGGCTAATAAACATAGGTGAAGATACTCAACCTCAATAGTAAATTGAATTTAAAATCACAGCCAGCCACTGGTTTGTCAAAAAACAAAAATGTTGACAATATCTAGATTTGGCAAGTATGTAGAGCAACAGAAATTTTCATACCTTACTAGATGATGTGCAAATTGGTACAAAAACTTTGGAAAACTTAACGCTTTCTAATTAAATGACACATGTAACTTCTGACTTAGCAAGTTTATTCTTAAGAGTAGAGCCTGGACAAAAACATATCCATATGCTAGGTAGCATATGCAAAGATGTTCATAACAGCATTGTTTATAAAAACTGAAAAGTGAAAACATCCTAAATCCATCAATTTTAAATTGGATAAAAAACATGCAGACTTTTTATATAATGGAATTTCACAATAGAGTAATCACTGAAAGTGAATGTACTAGAGCAACATGCAACAACATCACAAATGGATTTTATGAACAAAATGTGGATTTTATGAATAAAAGAACCCAGTCACTCCCAAAATGCTTTTATATAAAGTTTGAAACCTGAATTACCAAACTATATTATTTGGGGATGTTCCTATGGGTGAAAACCATGATGTAAATCAAGGAAGTTGTTACCAAGATTTATGATACTGGTTACATCTCTTGGAGAGCACGGAGTCTGTAGAAGGCAAGCTACACGTGGAAGGCATCTGGAGTGTAGGAAATCATCCACTGTGTTAGCTGCATGATGGTTACACAAGTGTTCAGTTTATAAATATTCATAATTTACACCTCATGTAGTCTTCTGAATGCATTCATATTTCACCAAAAAAGTAAAAGAAAAAGAATTGGAAGAATTTTCATTGTTTATTATATACTGTTTAAGTAACATGGGGAGTCTATTCTCTGAAGATGTGATAAATTCATTTGTGCAAATCTGGACTTAAATTTTTATGAAAGCAATAACTTGATGTCTATTCTTCATTTATTGAACTGTTTCCTTCCTGGTCTCCTGATTATTTGTACTTTCTAAGGAATTTTTACCCTTTTGGGTGATTTTCCATAAAGTTACTCAACCATCATATCTTTTAGATTTTATTTGTGTTTGTGTAGTTGCTGTTTTTTTTAGCATTCTTCAAAGTCACCTTTTATATTTTTAATTTTTTAATTTCACAACTCTCCATGATGGAAGTCAATAGTTCCTCTCTTTGATAGGTAGGGGAAGTCTAGGGTTTGCTTCTGCTAACTTTGTGATAAGCATCCTTGCACATATATCTTAACTTACTTGGCATCTTCATTTCTGCAAGTTTTCTCAGGCTTTTTGTTTCACAATATGGCTTGTAATATGTGAGAGTGCCCATTTCCCTACATCCTCCCTAAATCTGAATATTACCACTAATTTAAATTTTGCCAGTTTGATGGAAAAAATTAAATTTGATTTTCATAGTTTGCATTTTCCTGATTATCAGTGAGGTTGAACATACTTTTTCATATAATATTGTCCATTTGTATTCTTTCTTGACTTTCCTTTCTATATTCTTTACACAATTTCATTTTTGGTTTGAATGTATTTTTTACTATGAATTTGCAGTTTATCATGCAAGAATATTAATCCTTTAGCTAGTATAGATGTTATAAAAATCTTCCTCACCTTATCATTTCTTTCCTGTTTGAAACTGTCATATTCCATTTGACTTTTGGAATGGAGGGATTTTTCATTTTTATATAATAAGATATTCATCTATTTTCATATAAGACTTCTACATTTCCTCCCTTTCTTAAGTTTCACTCATCCTAAAATATGAAAACATTTTTCTTAATTTTCTTTAAATATATATAAATTCACCTGGAATTTATACTCTTTATGTTGTGAAGAAAGGTCCATTCTCTTTTTTTTTATCACTAAATTATTCCTTTGTTCAGTTTTTTCCCATGATGTTTTACATGTGGCTTATCTCTAGCAGTCTATACAAGGCAGATATAACAAATCATTTAAGAGTTTGGTCTTTAGAGGTATCTGTTAGGTATGTGAGCGTGAGCAAATTGATTTTATTTGTGTTCTGTTTGCTACTGCATCAACTTCCACTTTCTCTTTAACAATGCTTTTTTGTTCCTTTAAAACCTTCTTTAATTGAACACCTAGTCAATTCCCCTTCCTCAGTAAAAATTAAGGTATTTAATGATTCACTTTTGGATGAATTTTTGCTTTTACTGGAACCATGGTTTTTAATATGTGATATTATTCTTACCCATATTGATGAGGATTACAGAACTGACCCTTTAGAATAAAGAGTTATATAGGAAAGTGATTCTTAATATACAAATGGATAAGTATTTTTTGTTGTTTTATAAATAAATTTCTACTCATTGCATTAACCTCAGCGTTTACTGTTTGTGTGGGAGGATTCATTGAGGTTCTCCCTCTTGCTTAATATGCAACCAATTTTTACAAATGCTAATATGCATTACAAAAGAGGCTACTTTCCAGATCTCATTGATATTTGTAAAGCTTAATAGATTTTGATCACTAAATTTGCATTTATAATCTACCTACTCCATACCATTTTTTAAATCATGCTTTATCCCTCAAATTGTTTGAAAGGTTTATTAAATGTTCATCTACTCTCATTAAAAAGTAAAGATATTTTGATTATTTTTATTGTCCTTGCCATCATAAAATATATACTTTTCAACAATGAAGCCAACAAAATAACTAAATACAATTGATAAGAAAATGAAATAGCAATGATCATTTTAAAAACAACAAATAAAATACAAAAAATTTTTAAAAATTTGGAATGATAAAAATAGTTAAAAATATAAATACAATTTTTTGACATTGTCTTTCATCACTGTAAGTTCTGTTGTCTTGTATGTACAGTAACATTTTTTTCTGTTTATTTCCCCAGTATCTTATTTTTTTTCATTTTGTCTTCAAAGAAGCTTTAGTTTACAGAAAAGTGGCCTACAGAATATAGGTGATTCCCACATACCCATCCTCTCCCTTTTCGCCTTTCCCCTATTAATAAAACATTTTACATGTGGATGGTACATTTATTACAGTTGATATACTAGTATTGAAACTTTGTTACTAACCATTGTCAATGATTTACATTATGGTTTACATTTTAGACCATCCACTTTTATAAAGATTGATGAAATTTAACATGACCTGTAGCTATCATTGCAAGATCTTGTATAACACTTCCATTGCTCCCAAAATGCCCCATGTCCATCTATTCTATTCCTCCCTCCCGTCCCATGGCAACCATCAAGGTTCACTCCTTGAAGTGCACACTTGCAACAACATTGAGAGCTTGGCATACTGGCCTATCCTCCCTTATTAGGCCTATGCTCTCGAGACACTCCTGCCCTTCTATTTGAGAACATAGCAGGACTCCCCAGAATGGGAGTCCAACACCTTCCTGCTTATTATGTAGGTCTCCACCCACTGATACAACACACTATGGCAAGATGATCACTCAGACACTCCCTAGAAGCCTGCCCCAGGTGCACTCTGTCCTGCATGCCCCTCACATCCAAAATCCTGAACTAGTAAACATCCCCTGCCATATTTGCCAAAAGAAAATTTCCAATGTTGAAGTTTCATCTACATACATGCAAACCTCCAGAGTTCACCTGCTCCCTCCCCCAATCCTTCCCCTCCAGTTTAGAGGACAGCACACCCCATCTTCCCCACCACACCCTCTCACAAACCAGCGCTGCCCAACCCAGTAACATCACTGAACCACTGCCCATCCACTCACAAATATACCCTTCCACCTTATCATAAATTTTGCCCACATGGGCATTGGTCACAACCTTCTCTCTTTCTGTCTTCTGTAAACTTATCTATCAGACTCTAATTTTGTAAGTTTGCTCAATTTGCATAATTCATATCAGTGAGGTTATGTAATATTTGTCCTTCAATGCCTGGCTTACCTCACTTGACATATGTCTTCAAGATTTATACATGTTATCCCATGTGTTACTACTGCATTCTTTCTTACAGCTGAGAAATATTCTATTGTATGTATATACCATATTTTGTTTATCCATTCATCAATTGATGGACATTTGGGTTGTTTCTAACTTTTGCCAACAGTGAATAATGCTGCTATGAACACTGGTGTGCATACAGCTGTTCATGTCCTTGCTTTCAATTCTTCTGGTTATATACTTAGCAGTGGGATTGCTGGATCATATGACAGTTTTATAGTTAATTTCCTAAGGAACTGCCAAACTGTCTTCATAATGGCTGCACCATTCTATATTCCCACCAGCAGTGGATAAGTGTTCCCATTCCTCCAAATTTTCTCCAACACTTGTAGGCCTCGGTTTTTTTAATAGCTGCCAGTCTAATGGGTGTAAGATGATATCTCATTGTAGTTTTGATTTGCATTTCCCTAAGAGCTAGTGATGTTGAGCATCTTTTCATGTGCTTTTTAGCCATTTCTATTTCTTCTTTGGAGAAGTGTCTGTTCAAGTCACTTGCCTATTTTTTAAATGGGTTTTTGTCTTTTTCTTTTTGAGGCATAGACTTTCTTTATATATGCTGGATATTAGGCCCCTATCAGATCTATGGTGACCAAATGTTTTCTTCCATTGAGTAGGCTGCCTTTTCACTTTCTTGACAAACTCCTTTGAAGTGCAAATGTTTTTAATTTTGAGGAAGGACAATTTATATTTTCTTTCATTGTTCATGTTTTGGGTGTTTTAAAATCAGGTAGAGTGATTCTTCTGATATCATTTTTCTTTTTCAATATGTCTTTGGCTATTCAGGGCCCTGTCCTTCCAAATAAATTTCATAATTAGCTTTTCCAATTAAGTAAAAATTGTTGTGATTTTTATTGGGATTGTGTTAAATCTATAAATCTGTTTGGGTAGGATAGACATGTTAATGATGCTTGGTTTTCCTGTCCATGAAGAGGGACTATTCTTCCATTTGCTTAGGTCTTCTTCGATTTCCTTTAACAGTGTTGTGTAGTTTTCTGTGTACAAGTAGTTTATGTCTTTAAATTTATTCCTAGGTATTTGATTCTTTTAATTGCTATTGTAAATGGAATTTTTTTCTGGATTTCCTACTCAGTTTGCTCATTATTGATGTACAAAAATGCTACTGATGTTTGCACATTGATCTTATAACCTGCCACTTTGCTAAACTCATTTATAAGTTCTAGAAGCTTTGTTGTTGGCTTAATTTTTGAAGAAGTTTTGGATCACAGAAGGTTTACAACTGTGGCAGTGGAGGATCATTGGTGTGGAGTGTCAGATATGGGGGATGCATGGGAGGAAGTTCACCTGAGGCATACCTATAAGTCATATAAATATGTTCAAGTGCTCATGGGGCACTGTTCTAGTGGGTGGAGTCTCACACAATAACCGAAAGATAATCAAATTCCCATCTTGGGGCACTCTGCCACGTCCTCTAATGGGACAGCAAGAATCCCCTGAGTACAGAGACTAGTGAAGTAGAATGGTCCATCAATGGGCCCTTGATATTGATGACTGTCCTTATGAAACTTTACTTTTGAAATTGGAACTCAGTCTAGTATTATAGGCTATTATATCTTAGGCATAAGAGTTACCTCCTAATAGCCTCCTTGTTTCTCAAGTATGGCCTTTCTCTAAGCTAATCTCAGGATATAAATGCTTTACCTTCCCCGTGGTGTGGAGCATGACGCCCGGGGATAAGCCTCCTTGGTATGGAGGGATTACTACTAAGAACCAACTAGCAATACAACTGGAAAAAGACCTCAACCGAAAATGGGGAACAGGTAAAGACAAATGAGTTTAAATGGCTAAGAGGCTTCAAAGTAAGTCAGGGGATCATTTCAGAGGTTAAGTATATGCATGATTTTGCAGGGTCTCATTTACAACCAAAGTAAATATTGCCTTAAATAGCAGAGCTCCCGAGGGCTCTGGAGACATCCAGACATTATAGGCAGTGTGGAGAGCTCAGGAGTTTGGTGCCCTACAAGTTGGCTACTTGGGAATTTATGCTCCTCAGTGTGACTCAGTTGTGGTTTCCCCACACATTCTACCCCTTCTATTTGAACCTATATTTAGTACTAGAGTTGGTAGGTGTATGTCCAAGAGACTTAAGTCTTCGGGTTGTCCATGTGCCAGCTGGGCCCTGAATCTCAATGGAGTTGCAATACCTACTCTTCATTTTATTGGTCTCACCTAGGACAACTAACAAGGAGGTGATGATGGACAACCACCATACGAAGGAAACAAGAAAGTCTATGAATTCCCACCCATTGGCCCTATGGGATCGAACCCCCCTCTCAATTAGAGATGGAGTGGACATCACCATCCCAGAATGCTTAGGATTGGGGAATGAACTATGGGCTGAAGTAGACTTACTGGTATTCTAATATAGACTTATTGTGGTTCTAGCAATGGAAGAAATTATATCATTGATGTGGAGACAGTGGCAACTGGAGGTTCTGAGGGCATGGAGAGTGTAAAACAGGTATAATACAGGGGCATTTTCAGGCCTTGGTAATTGTCCTGAATGACATTGCAATGACAGATATAGGCCATTATATATCTTGTCATAACTTACAGATTTAGGTAAGAGAGAGTGCAAGCTATGGTGTAAACTGTAATTCATGCTTAGTGGCAGTGCTCCAAAATGTGTTCATCAATTGCAATGAATGTACCACACTAACGAAGGATGTTGTTCATGTGGGAAAGATATGGGGAGCAGGGCATGAGAGAATCCCCTATCATTTTTTAAGTAGCAAATGTAATGTAAATATCTTCAAAAAAATAAAAATTTAAAAAAATTATGTAATCTAAGTATCCTATATAAAATAAAAAATTATGTTAAAAAAAGAATATATACTCTTTTATCCAAAATGACTATGTCTTTGTATTGCCTAGAATTCTCTAGGATGAAGGACAGGGAGGCCTTTCCTCCAGTAGCTCCAATTAGAAAAATCCCAGGGAAGTGCTCTGATTGGTTTGTTGACATCTGAAGTATTCTGACTGATTTGTTAACACAGGGCCAATTGAAAAAGTTCAAGGGCAGCAGCCATCACCATGAATGTTTGTGCTTTGGTCCTATGCCCGTCTCTGTGACCAAGGAGCTGGGGTGTGGTCATTGGTCACATATAAGCAGTTGAAGTGTGCTAGGAGCAGCAACCAAAAGTAAGAATGGGGTCTGACTCCAGAAGAAGAGAGTAAAGTGGTGCTGGGAAGAAAAAAAGACAGTATTTTGTCTCTGCAAAGGGAAAAGAAAAGGGGGAAGTTGCTATGATAGTTTAGTTCAGAAGTTGGGCAGTGAAGAGGAATGCCACAGAACTGTGGTATTTGGAAGCGCTGGGTTACTCTGGGTGTAGGGATCAGAAGGACTTACTACCCCTCATTTTGCCCATCTTCTATGAAATCCCTAATTAGGGTAAAAATGGCATCTAAACCCTGGGTTCCAACTGCTGTCCACATATAGTAACGTGTTAACAATTCATTAGGGATTGCAAAATTGTGTGTTTCTAATTCAATTGTTTCTTATGTATTTATTGGCTGTGATTTTTCCTATAAAAAACTTTTATTCATCAACAATTTAATGCAAGTACAGTTTGTAAGGAAACAAAAGATAATCCTTGGCTTTTTTCATATTCTAAACTATTTTAGGAATGACTACTTGATACCCTAGCAACCTTCAAATTATACTAATGATTTTTAAAATATCATTATGAACTCATGGATTTATCTATATCTGATGTGCTTGAATCCATTAAGACATTTTTCTCTCTGTGCTTTAATTTGTCCCATCTTTGGTCAGTTGGGAGTCCCTTTGATTTAGCTGCTGCCATTTCCCATGACCTAGGGATTTTTGAAAGCCTCTTTGGATTCAAGCCTAACACAATGTTACAGGCTCATCTTGCACATGTCCTGTCTCAGGCTGGAATTCAGACATTTCCCCTAAGATCCATGGTTCCTTTTACTGGGAAACAACACCTGACAAAAACAATCTAGGCTCTAGAGTTGTACATTGCTAAGGGTTGTTAATGTTTTTAGACCTTTTCAGTGAGCAAAGCCAAAATCTAAGTATATTTTAAGAAGAGAAAATTAAACCCCAGGTTTATTTTGGTATTTCCAACTCAAATGAAATATTACAGGGTTTGTGTAACTTCAATTTTGTATTTGAACCTCTTCTTCTAAAAATCTTCATTCTTAGTGGTATTAATATAATAGCCTATTTACTTCAACTCATTATTTGTGTGTGTGTCTAATAGGAATATATATTACATTATCTAACCTCTTCCTCTAAAAATCTTCATTCTTGGTGGTATTAATATAATAGCCTATTTGCTTCAACTCATTATTTGTGTGTGTGTCTCTAATGGAATATATATTACATTATCTATATATTAGAGAGAGATATATATACACACACACACAAGTACACACACTCCTTATATAAGATTATTAAAACATGCTCCTACATTTTCTTTTAGGCAGTTTATTGCTTTTTAACATGTAAAATCTTTGGTCCATTCAGAAATGTGTGCGTGTGTGCCCACACACTCAAGTATGTGTGCATGTGTGCTTGTGTGATAAAGCAAAAGCAAGGGAATCAGGAATGTGCTTTTTTCCAAATAGCCAGTTATTCCTATACCATTTATTTAATTAACTGTTTTTTACGACACTGTTTCAAGATACCATCTTTATTAATATATTAAACTCCTATAGCTTTCTATACTGTTCTACTTAGGTTTTTTTTTTGTCAATTCATTGTCAATATATACTATTCTAATTTTTAAGGGTTTATAATATGTTTTACAATATAATATTTCTCCTCCATACTGCCAACATGCACACTGACTTCCCAGACCATTATTCTTTCTTAAAAATGTTTTTCTAGCTATTCATGTATCATTATAGCTGATAGGAAATTTACTATTAGGTTTTCTGGTTTCCAAAACAAATCTCCTCAATATTGTTACATGGAATTTTAAGATCAACTGAAGACTTCAAAATATCTCCTAGATGTAACAGACTTGGAATCTATTTCCTCTTTGCTATTTCAGGAATTATTGGCTTCAGAATCTCTGGTAAATTACCCAAAATATTACCTTAATTTGATGGAGGAGCTATTTTGGTAGTGAGCACCTACTTTTCTAGGGATATTGTAGTTGGGATTCCTGCATTGCATAGCTCAATAACATGTGAGACACAAATAATCTTAGCTTACCTATATTTAAATGCTTTCTTGATTAGCAAAGTCATTGAGACCTTTTTGTCTTTCATTGTCTCTCTTGGGTAAAATAGTTTTTGCTTGGTGTGTGGTAACCACATTATTATTTTGTTACCACAAAATATATATTGACTTCAATGTAAATATAGCTCTAAAATATTCCTTATGGTTAATTTATTACTTGATTTTTCTGGTTTCACTTTTTTAATTGCCAAAGTCATGCAAAGATAATGACAAGTGCTATAATTCTCACCATAGAAGATGGTCCATCCTTCAATTTTCAACAAATTAGAAAGTTTCAAGTTTGCCTATTCAGTCCCCAACTTAATGCGTTTTTGTTTAACCAATGACTGTTCTCCATAAAAGACTAAAACCACAGCAAAACTGTCAGAAGAGTAAATTTTGATATATTAGAAGGTCCTGAGGACAAATAGATATTTTGTTTGAAAAATTCTGAATATCACCACTAATGCATTGATTACTGAAGAGGATAGGGAGTCCAAAGGCTGAGATGGATGTTTCTGTTACATTTGGGGGTATATTTATATGAGAAGCAGGGTAACAAAGAGGCTAAGCAAGTGGGAGTTTGATAAAAGCCAAGGGCAAGGTAGGTTGGAATCCTGGTTTCATCTCCTTTGGTTACAATTTTGGAGCTGTTTACTTAACTTCCTTGAGCACCTATTTCTTCACCTGTTCAATGGGTAAGATACAGAGTAACATTGTCAGGGTGTTGATTAGTATTTAATGAGATTACTGCTGAGCAGAGTGGTAAGTGAGCAATAAATTTTTATTTATTTTGATACCTGTATACATACACAAACATGAAAAATTCCAACATTTCATTATATGTGAAAGCATGTAATTATTTGCTTATATTTGGACATTTTACTTATTTCTGTACTCTGACCATTATAAATAATGTTGTAAAACATTTACAAAAATAAATCTTTGTGTATCCCTCTGGCTGTCCTGTAATTTTTAGGTTGTAGATGTTGGATTACTGGTTCAAAATGGTATGAAATTTTAACACTCTTCATACATTTTGCCAAATTATTTTCCAAATGGTTTTCCCAGTGTTCACTCCTAATAGAAGTTTTATTAATACACATTCTAAGCAGAGATTTTACCTTTTCCAATTTCATAGGAAGTTCTTCCTAGTTATGGTCACTAGGTTGTATACTTATCTCAGTTGTCAGTATTATTAAGAACTTTCTTTTTTACATTGTTCCATTAGCATTTTAGTGGTGAGTTGAAAGAGACTGACCCAGAAAGTATTGTCCTATAAACTTTTCAATGAGAATCTTCCAAAGCATTTTAGTTGTATTAGTTTCCCAGCCACTAAAACAAATACTATACAATGGATTGGCTTAACCAACAGTTATTTATTGCACAGTTTCAGAGGCTAAAAGGTTTACTTCCTACCAGGGTTGGTGTCTTTTCACTTGCCAGCAAACTTTGGGGTTTCTTAACTTTTTTGTCACATGGAAATTACACGGCAGCATAGTCTCCTTGGGTTCCATTGACTTCTAGCTTCTTGCTACTCCCCATGGCCTCTCTGTGTTCAATATGTTTGGCTTATAAGAACTTCAGCTATACTAGGTCAAGGCCCACTCTCATTCGGTTCAGGCTTACCTTAACTAGTAATGTCTTCAAAAGTCCTATTTACAAATGGGTTCACAACCACAGGACCAGGGGTTGGGACCTGAGCATGAATTTTGTGGGAGACATGATCCATTACCCAACAGTTTGCACTCATAAAATGCTCAAGACCCTAATATATGGAAAACAGTGGCTTATTCTTTGCTATCTCTACAAAACGTCCAGGTTTAGAAAAAAGACTCTTATGCAATTTCTTAGCAGAATGATTCTTCTACTGTGAACCAATGTCACCTGAGAAACATGGAAAAGAATGGTATTTATGTTGCTTAGTTAATTAAAATAGAAAAAGTTTCTAAGGTTGTTTTTACTGTTTAGGAGTCTAAGCAACATAAATGCATATAGTATTCCAGCTTACACATTATAGAAAAACAAAAGCAGTCTTTCAAAATGTTTATTAAAATTAATTCACAATTATAATTAAATATCCAATGATATAACTGGTAACTTTTAAAAACTATTTGCAGAAAATTATTTACATAAATAATTATTATATTTCTTAGTTTTTTAGCACCAGACATAAGGGGATTATTTAATGTTTTATCAGAGAAGGGTTCCCACTCTTCTCATTTTAGTGATTTTTCTTCCACTGAAATTTAAATTTTAGAACAACCTCATTTATATATATTTTTAACCATGAGAATAATCTTATTTTCATGAAAAAGTTTCCACTTAATTTAAAAAAGTACATTATCTACAACAAGATAAAACTCCAAGGTAAAGTTTAGTAAAGTGCCTGGTGCATTTCAGAGGGTGTTTCTTTGCCCTTTTACAGTGCATTTTCAGTGATATCCCTTTCATGTGCCATCAAATGCCATTAATATAAATGTTCTGTCCCTATAACATGATATTAAAAAAGCTAACTTGGTCATAATGAAAAATTTGGGTAATGGATATTGGTGATAGTTGCACAATATTGTGAATATAATCAAAACCAATGAATTGTACACTTGAAAGTGGTTAACATGGGAAAATTCAAGTTGTATATATTTACTAAAATAAAAATAAAAAAATACAAAAAAAAAATAATAATTAGAAGTGAAAAGATTCTTAGGAACCATCCAGTCCAACTCCTTTATCTGTTCTGTACTCCAGAGTGCCCAAGGCTACACAAATTTTGAGTACCACACTGAGGACCAGAACCCTGATCTGCAGACAGCAGTCTGCTGCAAATTATGTTGTGCCCCATGAAACAATAATATGTTAGTCAGCCTATCAATATTCAATGGAATACAGTAGCAAAATTAAATAACATTAGCTAGATGGTGAGGGTTTTGTGCTTATGATTTCTAACTTGTGAAACCTACGCAATACAGAAAGACTTCTTCTGAATAAATGCAATAGCATAGCATCAAGAAAGATGAGGCAACAAATAGAAACAAAGATTCCCATGCCGCTAACAACAACAGAAGCAGACAAAAAGAAGAACACGCAGCAAATGGACACAGAGAATAGACAACTGGGGCGGAGGGAGGGTGAGAGGGGAGAGAAATAAATAAAATAAATCTTTAAAACAAACAAACAAACAAAAACAGTTCTCCAGGATCATTTAAAAAATATATATAAAAATAAAAAGAAAATACCTCTTTTAAAGAAAGACATATGGAGAAACATTGACTTAGAATCTAGATTTCTTAGCCTATTTAAGATTAAACTTTGGTGTGAATCAGAATCCCCAGAAGTGCTAGCCTAAAATGCAGATACCTGAATCCCATAGAGTTTCTGATTCTGTATGTTTGGGTTAAGGCTGAGGAACCTGAATCCCACAGGTTGTATCATCTGGCACATATCACCTGATGAATCATCACCTGTGTTTCTCCTTATGCAAGTGATATCTAGAACTCAATTTACAAAATAATGCTTGTTGGCACTTGCAACTCATTTGGACTCTGTTTGAACTTTAACAAGCTTGGCTATTTTGTTTATAGGCCACATAACATTAAAGGCAGCAAATATTAAAGTAGGGAGCAAAAGGAATGCTCATTTAAATGTTGGTAAGGGATGCTGTTAAAAGTAGGCACAGTGACAGCAGAAGAAAATTTTATAGCTCAGTAACCCAGGAGGAAGAAAAAAAAGAAAGGGGGGGTGGTGGTTAGAAGTACAAAAGAGGCAAGCATTGAAATGGGAGAAAGAGTGAGAGCCTAAGATGAAAGAATAGCCGAGGGTCTTCTTAAAATTGAGGTGACGTGTTTAATTTCAAATTTTGTACTTCCTTCCAAAATATCAATAAATTTCAGCTACCAGCAAAAGGTTACTATGTGGGAAATGGGCCAGTGCTCACCTTTTGGATCAATATTAACTATGAGAAGACAGCAAGCTCAGGAGGTGAAACACGAGCAGGAATCAGTCATTGATGCAACCATTCTGGGAACTTTTACTGAGTAACTCTCTTATGACAGATTCTGTTTGTGGATATCAATAGAATCCAGGCTATCACAGCACTCAGATTCTTATGGGGGAGACAGACAAGAAACAAGTACATAATGTGTTTCCACATCATGTCATGAGTACTGTGAATCAGAAGGACACAGAGTAAGGGGATAGGGTGGTGGAGGATAGTGAGATGAGGGAAGCCAAGTGAATTTAAAAAATGATCTGCAGACCCTTAGGGAAAGAGTGTTGAAGTCAGTGGTAGTTGCATTAAGGATGTATTTTTAAGATAGATTTGACAAGTTTTAATAATGGATTGGATAAAGGGGTTTGAGAAAGTGTTGTGGAATTTAAGAGAAGTTCAATTATTTGAGTATAGAGAGGCCAGGACTCAGTAATGATTTTGAGAAGGAAAAATGGTTTATTGACGGCCGGCCGGACTCGGGAGCTTTCAGTTTGAATCCCGAGCCCCGAACAAGATTTTCAAACGTCTTTTATACAGAGAGGAAAGGCCAAATGGTCCCTTTGTTTCAGTTCTCAATAGGCTTCAATTAGCATATATCTCTTCCACATCTTAGGTAAGCTTTTAGCAAGGACTCCAGACATTCTAGATAAGCCTTGGTTTTTGCATTTCCCCTAAATACTTAAAGTTTATAGCCCTTGCTTTGTTAAACATTTCCTGGGACTGGAGCCTGCTGTCACCGTCCCTAAGGGCAGGACTGCAGCCTCTTACCGTTCCACACCCACAAGTCAAACAACTTAGTTATTTCTGAAGAGACACAAGTCAAACAGCTTAGTTATTTCTGAAGAGACAAAGAGCCTTCCACCCATAGCCCACATCAAAAGAACAGTCAAGGAAGTTGAAAGGCTTTTGGCTTCAATGTGGGGATGAATGTTACTGCTTCTTACTAGAATGCAGACCACTGAGGAGAAGCAGGCTTGAGGGAAAATCAAAAGTTCCCTTTTGTACATGTTATGTTTGAGGTGTTATTAGGCATTCATTAGGTGGAGATGCCAAGGAGACAGTGGGAGTTCCTACTCATCAGGAGAGATGAGAGCTAAAGGTAACAATTTAAAAATGATCAGAAAAGGGAGATCATAAATCCTGGCACATTCCAAGAATTAGTACTCTGAAAGATTAGAAAATGAGATGGGGAAAGAGCAGCTATGAAATAGAAGGAAAACCAGGAGAGCAGGTTGCCAACCCCAAGAGTAAGAAGTTTCAAGAAAGAAGGAGTGATCTACTCTGTCAAATGCTACAGGAAAAGCAAACACAATTAGGATTGAGATTGAAGTATGGGAGTTTGGCCATAAAAAGCTGCAGAAGTAGGGATTTTTGAGCAAGTGAAACCAGGAGTCACAGGAACTCCCTGAGAATTTATATGGAAAGGAGGGGAAAATTGCTGGTCTTCTCACTTCTTGTTGTGTGGAGCTCAAACTAGTATTTATTTAGTTTCAGAAAAAGTAGGGTACAGGAGGGAGGGAGTATGTCTGAGAAGTGGAGCCTCTGACATGCTCGGAGAAGATGAAAAGTTTGGGAAAGTAGTAGATGAAATGCACATATCCTATCATTGTCTCTCTGGGCTGAAGTTCCATTGACAGAGTTGGAGGATCCTTTAAGATTGTTTAAAGCAGAGGAGCTCTGCCTGCTTCCTTTAGGGTTCCTGGAAAGAGAGAATTCTATCAAGGGGTCCCTACAACAGCATGGATGTCCACATGATTGGGGAGAGAGGGGGAGAGAGAGTTACCATGCATAAGTTGCCTTTAGCTGTTCTATATCAGGGAGAGATCTTGAATTCCACTTGCCCAATGGGAGGATTTGATTCTGATGTGAAGTGACTTGGTAAGTAAGGGATGTAGGGATGCAGGGCAGGTATCTGGGTTGGAAGTTAATTGAGGTCACAGGAATATACACTGCTCCTGCAAATGTCAAGGTAGGACCTAGTCACCAGGAGGAATCAGTTCTGATTGAGCTGAGAGAGAATAGATCACAAGGTCCTTAGTCACTAGCAGCAGGGTGCACAGCAGCCAGGAGGGCAAGGGGCACTGTGACAGAGACCAGAGGAGGCAGAGGCAGATGCACAGAGCCTTCTCATTAAACCTGAGACACCCTCCTTCCCAACAAGCCTTTTGGTGACACACCCAGCCATCATGTGGGATGGGAACAGGGCAGGGAGGAGATTCTGAAATATTGATTATTTGTTCAAAAGAGACTCTGTTACTTAAAGAGACTGCCAAATTATTGGATTAGACTTAATTTACCAGACTTAACTGAATTATATTTGTCTTTTGATACCCCAGCAAAGTGAGGGCTCATGAAGAGGGCTCTTGTTCCTAACAGAGAAGTTCTAGTTCTTTGCACATCTGAATAATGTGTATTAATCTAGGATCCTGGCATGAGAGATGGAGACTTATACTATTAGATTGCTGTTGTTCTTTTGTGTTCTTTCTCTGCATTCTGAGATAGAATCTCACATTGCTGGTTTGATTTCTTCAACTTTGATTCTATGGTGAGAAGTCAAGTCACAAGGATGAAAATCTTGGTGAGTTGGGAAAAATCCCTTTCATGTCAATGAAAAATTCTTCCGTGAGGGAATTAGCCCACAATGTTGTTTCGTGTGGCAGCATTCACACCTCAACTCTAACTATCACAGAATGCTTTAATTATTATGAAGAAGTGGATAATTTCCCTCATTTTATGTCCCATTGTCCATTTCAGTCATATGGAAAGAAGGAGTTAGATGTTACAGGCTTGTTCTCATAATGTCATCTTTTCCATAAATTAACATAAATGCATTTTAATAATAAAAGAAAAACTCAAAAAATAATATATGTTCCAGTAGTATTTATACCTAGAATATTGGTGCAAAGATGTTTTTCTGATAAATTCTCTCAGAATATCACAAAATTTGCTAAAATGTATGACTTTTGTGAAACATTTAAGAATAAATGTTAAATATTTGTTTATTTAAATAGACACCATAGGATAATCAATCATTTCTATACTTAGGAAAAAGGGCTATCTTCTAAGAGCAAAGAAACAATTCTCCTAATATTATATTACATTTTTTAATAGTATGGGTATTAGCAAAGCCATAAAATGCTACCTTAATGTTATACATTTTAAAGGAAAGTAGTAAACTTTAAGTACATTTTATAATTCCTTCTTTGAATGTTCACTTCAACATCAACAATGCTATATTTTGTCAATGGAGTTAAATTAAATGTAGATAAAGGAATAAAACTCCATTAGGTGAGTCTAGTCTTTTGTGGAATCAATGAAACTAGTTTCCAAGCTATTGTTCATCCTACTGCCATTCAGTTTTTGCTTATTATTCTTCCAAGGAGTTTCTTACCCCTTTTTGAAACCTAGTATTTTTTTAAGAGTGTCTCTGTTTGGAATCCATTACTATTTTGTGTTTAAATATTAATGTGCAAATGGGGTTAAATCCTCTAGTCTTGATTTTAAGTGAATTATCTTCAGCAGAGGATGTTCAAGACTCACAATTGTTCTTGAATTCACTCCAATAAACTACGGCTATTGTGGGCTTTCCAGTCTCAATGCCTTCCTTACTGTACGGTTTGCCATCTGTGGTTAGACCTAAAAAGTAAGTGAATAACAGCAGCAACTTTATTGGCAAGAATTTACAAAACATGTATTCTGGCCCCTGCGGCGGCTTGCTCGGTCGGTAGAGGTGGGGTCTGGCTGTGGACGAGGGGTCGGTCCAGCTTTGGACGAGGGGTCGGTCCCGCTTGGGACGAGGGGTCGGTCCCACTTGGGATGAGGGGTAGGTCCGGCAGCAGACGAGGGGTCGGTCTCACAGGGGTTGCGCGGTTCGGCTGACGGGGTCGCCCGGCAAAGCCAGCGACGAAGGGGTCGCCCGGAGAAGCAGGCGACGAACTGGGGACAAGGGAGGCCAGGCCCTTGTCGGGGGCTGTCAGGACTGGAGGGCGCACGGCAGAAGAACTACCGCGGAGACAAGGTAAACACGCAAGTCCACTTTATTGAGGGAGAGGCAACAGTTTTATAGGGGCTGGGGAAGGCTGATTGGTCGAAGCCATGCCCTGTTCTGATTGGTTGCCGGCAAAAGGTCAGTGGGCGGTACTGGACGGGGGAGGGGTGGTGATTAGGGATTGGCTGTCGCTGTTGCTGGGGGAAGGGGCAGGGTTTAGGGATTGGTGGCTGCTGTTGCTGGGGTGGAGGGCAGACTTGAGTTTCCCGCCCACGCCTGGCTGTTGCTGCTGTCGGGGGAGGGGAAAAGGGCAGACTGGATTTTTCCGCCCACGCCTGGCTGTTGCTGCTGTCAGGGGAGGGGAAAAGGGCAGACTGGAATTTTCCGCCCTGCGCCTGCGCAGGGAGAAGGAAGAAGAAGGGTGCCGCCCCACAAGGCATCGGGTGGCGCCATCCGGGAGGAGGGGCGGCCGCGGAAGCATGGCTGCCGAGAAGGGGAGACCCGAGGGCACTCTGCGCCCATGCCGAGCTCCCTTCAGGGGTGGCTGTGAGTCCGACCAGCCACCCTATTATGGGGGCAGCGGCTTGGCCTGCTGCGGCTGCTCCCCCGCCAGGCCAGCAAACCACACTTCAGCCCGAGGGGTGACCGCAGGCCTCTTTCCCCTGCTAAATGATGGGATTGGGGCTACTGAGTAAGAACACTTGGTTGCCAGGCTCAAATTGAAGTTAAAGATACAAGGAAAACATTATTTGAGTGAATTCCCATGAACACTAGTACACTCCAGGACAAAACTAGAATAAAAACACTTGGCCAATGTAAGTGTTCATTATGTGGAAAAGAACCATCAAAAAACCAAATAGAGACTGAAAAATCAAATTTCTGGAGTAAAGAATTGACCCTTTATAAAATAAGCCAGGCAGAAATGGCACCCTTCCTTCTGTAAAGTCGTATTATTCATCTACAACATTTACCTCACATAATTAATGCATTCTACTAGTTACCACTTAGACCAAGGGTCACGCTGAGATTTCTGGCAAGTCACCTGAGTTCCTCCCTACAATGAATGCCCAGTGATTATATCATATACAAGAATTGTTTGAGTGGATGTTTTTCAAAATTCTCACCACATTGAAAAAAAAACCATTATTGTGGATAATGTATAATTACTCTGTGGACCACTTCCATAGCGACATACGGTTGTTTTAATTTTTGGAGCATATACAACTTGGTGAAATGGAAAGAAAACTTGTTCATCCAAACATTCTTGATAGCCCCTGCCCCTCAAGTTTAGTATGTGCAATTTGCTGACTACTCATTTGAACATGTGCTTTCAAGTCAGTCATGCTAGGTGTTAGATGTTTGACATTTCCCAGATTATTTCTCTCCTCCTGTCCTCATTCACTTGTAGTTCAAAGAAGGACATTCAAATTGAGCGGCGAGTAAAAACAAATAAAGTGCCTGACAACTATGGAGTTGTAAATGGAGGGTAAAAATATTCCACAGGCATGGAGAGTCCTGAAAAAGACATTTTTAAAAATTGTGTTGTGGTAATGTATATATGTAACACAAAATTTGCCATTTCAACAGTTCAGCAGCAGTGTTTATATTTTCAGTGTTGTGCTACTATCACCAACCTCCATTACTGAAATTTCTCATCACCCCAAGAAAAACTCTGTACCCATTAAACGGTAAACTCTTTCCCCACTACAGCTCCTGGTAAGCTCTATTCTACATTCTGTCTCTATGGATTTACCATGTATTTCATAAAACTGGAATCATACCATTAAAAAAAGATGTCTAACCAAAATGGTTGTACTCTTTGCATGCTCATGGAAGAAAATACTGTTCAAATATGACAACTTGTTCTGAGCCCAGCTAAACTTTCTCAAACTCCTTTAGGCTCCATCAACCTCTATCAGTAGAATAGAGTATGAAGGCAAAATAGCCCTTTGCCTGGCCACCATGATGGATAAAGTTTCACATCATATCCCACAAGCAGGAAACCAATAGAAAACAAAAGAATAACAACAAATGTTGTACCCCAAGACAAACCAAAGAATAGATTCACTATATTTACTTCTAGTTTCCAAACACACAAAATCTTAGGTGTTTCCCATACAGAACTGAGTTCATAACCAAAGCTTCTTTATCCCTGACTTTTTTGATGCTAGTATCTGAAACTATGTAAGGATCTTTGTCGATATGATGGTCATGTGAGAACATTGCTCCTTTTCTACCATGAACAGACTAACTGTAAATTTGATAAGCTGGTAATTTAGCAGTTTTTCTCTTTAAATATCTATTGTGTTTTTATTTGAGGAGCCAATTCCTCTGAAATCTATCTCTATTACCAATATTTTTGTGAGTAAATGACGTTTCTTCCCTAAATGTGTTCCTTTCTGCATCTTCCTTCCACAGGAGTTAAAGAATAAAATGAAATCTAGCTGCCGTATTTGAAGAAAGATCTGAAAGATCCTTTTCTGTTCTAAAATTCTAAAAATACAAGGATCAATGTTTCTTATTCAGTAGGAAACCAGAGTGACCCAGGTTTTTCTCTCTTGGTTTCCAGTTCATCCATCTCATTGTTAATGGGCACAGGGTTAAGGGTATACAAAGTTTTATTTTTATATTTGGGCTTAATAAATTATCTCATTTCACAGAATCAGTAATTTATGGTAGCAATCTTTTCCTCGACATCCAGGCATGTAGTGAATGGCTAAAACACTTTTAGAACCACTATCCTCTGTTTATTCAGAAGCAATATACTCTATTCAAAATATAAGTCAGGCGGAAATGACAATCTTCCTTCTGTGGAACAATATAATGAGCATTGTATGCTAAAGGAAATTGTAGTACTTTTTCCTTTTCTTTTATTATATTAAACAAATTCCAGATAAAGTTATTTCTTACAACAGACTAGAACACTGTCTCTTTCTCAAGGCTCAAGGTCAAATTAAATATCATGGGCATGAAAGCTTACTTTAATCTTTAGTTGCATGTCCATATGAGAAATCACTTTTGATGCATAGCTATTTCAGTATCATACATGGGAGTAAAATATTTGCACTTTTGTTTGCTTTGTGGGTTGAATTTTGTCCCTATCCCCCAAATAAAAGACATGTTCAAGTCCTAACCTCTGGTCCTAGGAAGGTGTCGTTATTTGGGAATAGGGCCATTGAACCAATCAGGGTGGACCCTAATCCAATATGACTTGTGTCCGTATAAGAAGGGGCACATTAGATACCTTCAGATGCATAGGGAGAATGCTGTGTGACAGAGAGGCAGAGCTAGGAAGAGGCAAGGAAGGATTACCCTCTGCAGATTTCAAACGTCTAGCCTCCAGAACTGTGAGACAATGAATTTCTGATGTTTTAAGCAATCCACTTTTTGTAGTTTGTTATGGCAGCCATAGGAAACTACTACATTTGTGTTGGATATTTAAAAGAAATGGTAATCCCTGGAAGAGCAAGGGAACCATAAGGAGTTTCTGGATTCACATCCTATTAAGAGGTGCGGTAAAGACTTGTCTTAAGGTTGATAGCCTGACAGAGCCATCCTGAAGAGGAAGAGTCAGAGGAACTTGTTTTGAATTGGAAAGAAACACAGTGTATTAGAACATGAATATCTTTAATTCTATAACATACCCTGGAAGTAAGAGGAAGTGAAGCTGTCAAGCAAGAATGGCTGCGGTTTTAGGAGTTAACTTGTGCAAAAGCTAAAAAATATAGAAGGAGAAAGTTCTAAAAGAAAAGAGGAGCTAACAGTGCTGTGTTGCCTGTGCATTATGTCCCAAATATATGAGTGGAGAGTGGGACAGCCCTAACATAAATTTTTCTTCCCAGCTAGAGAAAAAAAAACAGTTTGGGAAACAAGGGTCTGGAATGGCTAGATGTCATGATTATTACCTCAGGTTGAGCCTAAGAGAAGACACATGATCTTCTCCAACAACAACATATGGAAAGATTTCTGGGGCAGGTCAAGAAGGGGAACAGAGATAATGGAAATAGAAACATTGCATTGAGTCAGATTTAAAATTAAGTCTTTGGATGTTAAAAAACAAAAAACAAAAAACAGTTTACCATGGAGTTTGACTTTGCTAATGGAAGTGCAGAGCATCAACTCTGGTGTAAAAAGAAAATTTCAAAATCAAGTTCCTAACTTCCCGTAGACCATCACATAGCAAGATGATCCCAGGCTTAGGCTTCTTTGGGAGTGGGGTGGGGATTCAGAGGGAGTTTAAGAGAATGCAGGACAGAGGCGAGGTGAATAAAGCAGAGGAAGGTAAAGCCCAAAGGTTTGCTGGACTCTTACCCTGGAGGTTGGTATAGGATATATAAATTTTGGAGCCACAGGTGCCTAGCTCACATGGTCCATAGTGGTGGGATAAATGTTGTTTCTTCATCCTTCCCATCTTTCTCAGTTCTAAGGGTAGAAATAGAAGCAAATGCAATTTTAAGGCACTTTTTAAAATTTACCACTTCTACTCATGTGCCAAATTCACAAACCAAAAACTTTTTGATGTTAGCTTGATCAGTGACCCTTTGTGCCCTTTGAATGTCTGGGGGAGCAGACAAAGTTCTCTGGGCTGATGTCCACATGGAAGGCTGCTGAACCCCTCCTCCAAGTTACCGCTAGAACAGAGGCCACCTCCTATGTGGGTGTGGTGCTCACTGCCAGGTTGAGACTTCTTGTGATTTGGACTAGGAGAAGAGGAAGCAGAGGCCATTTCAGGTCAATATTGTGCAGGAGCAAGTAAAAGAAGTTGTTAAGTGGAGATGTGCTTGAAACCCAGTCTAATCAATCAAATTTTTGAAGCAGGCAATGCTTAGGCTTGACCTTTTCCACCTGCCTCTGACAGTAACTGCCCCCTTTTTAACTTGCCAGTTGTTTATCACCCTCTTGCTCCTAACCCAGTATACCATTTTGCCACTTACCTAACTGAAAATTTATAAGATATTAGAAAAGGGCGTAACCTTCAAGCTTCTTAAGATATATCTGTAGGGACTGTGGGGGGAGCCACCTTAAAGTTTTTTCAGACTAAAAGAAGTGATTGTTTATAGTGAAATACCTGCCCATAACAATGGAAACATTTGGCCACTGCTCCTTTCCAGTTCTCCTTGCTACCTACTTACCCTGATGGCCACCAGAACTTGCGACTGATGCACTGGAATTATGGCTCAGGTGTTATTATTTATTTAGGTCAATCAAACCTTTCCATAAGGTGCTAAGGTAACTTAATTTTAATTTGAATACAAGTTATCTGCTCTGCCTGTGATGCTAATGGAGAATTCTTAGAGAGGGAGAATGAACTGTGATTTGACGTTTTTGAAAATAATAGCTTTGGGAGCAGTTTTGAAAATAATTACTTTGTAGATGTGATGGGAGAAAAGCGATATACAATAAAATTTTCTGAAAGGTTTATGCTTAGCTTGAAATTTCCTGAAAAAAATTTTAAAAGGGAAAATGGTCAAATAATTCAAGATGTCCTTGAGATTGTCAGGCTTTCTGCTTAGATGTGAATATCCACAGGACTACTGAGTACCAATTTCTGGAAGATGCAACTAGCATCTCATTTCTGAGCTCCTGCCTGGCTAAGTGTGTGAAGAGGCAGATGATGCACAGGATGACCATATAGTTATCCACACAGAGAAACTTTTGAGAGTAAATGGCACTGGGATGACAAGAGGAAATCAAGATTTCCCAGCCAAATAGAGATCCATGGTCTCCCTGGTACTGCCCCAGTTCCAGCTGGTTATCTCAATTTCTGAGTATTTGCTGGACCTTCTGGCTTCAGCAATGGACAGGTTAGATTGCCCCCAAAGTGGACTCCATAGGAAAAGGCCAATGTCACTATATACAGTTCCTGTCAGATTCACTGTCTGCTTTGTGATAGTTATGTCCTGATCTACTTTGTAATGAAATGGGCCAAAATAGTTCCTTGGACATCAACAAAGAGTGATGAATAGATGTGGTCCCAGGCCTCCATTCCTTCTGAATTGGTGGATTTTGAAAGAAGTCTTTTGCAGTCCATCTAAGGATGCAACTTATCTCATGACCTCCCACCAGGTCCTACCAAGTACCTGGAAAGGGAGTTGGGGAATTTGATATTGGCAAATGACTTGTAACCTCTATTCCTAGATTGAGAGTGATGAATTCCAATGTAATAGCTTGGGGCAAGGGCCCCAAGGAGGCAGGCAGTACAGCACAGGATTTCCAAGAATTGCCTCTGGACTCACACTGCCTGGGTGTTAATCACAACTCAGCACTTACTACCTCTGTAGACCAGGCACTGTGCCTTAGTTTTCTAAGATGACAGTGATAATAATACATGTAGCACAGCTTTGCTTCAAGGATTTGGAATTTATAACAGTGCCTGGAAATAAATGAACCTATATCCTCAGATCATAAAAACTAGAGCAGACGCTGCCTCCTGCCAGACAATCCCATCTTTGAGCACCTGAGTTTTAACATCTTCTTGCGTAATATTTCTTAACCAGTTTTCTGCCCCCTCAGCAGGGCACTTGATACAAAGATACCAAAACCCAGCAGGGAGGTGGGGAAGAAGGCAGCACATACACCCAGGAGCTACAATAGGAGTTTGCCAAAGTCAGGGGTAAGTCCCTTGTCTTGACAAGATCCAATTGTGGGTCTTTTAAGATAAACAATGGGATGGAAATTCCAGAATGCCAAGAGGTCTAGGGATCATTCAAAGAATTATTCTGCTGCCTTTTTAATCTCCATTCAGAATAGAATTACAAAACACTCAGGTATAATCACATTGGTAATATACTTCCAAAAGTACTAACAAGTTTTCATCCTACATTTGTTGGGGGAACACAAAGATGAACTTGTCTGCTATAAGGGTAATTCTAAATAAACTGTTTTCTGGTTCCTTTTATTATTCCTGAGGACATAAATATGTCAAATTCAATAAACAATTCTCCTTTTTATACAAATCTTGGTGTGGTTTTCTCGAGAAAAAGATCTGTCACAATTTATCATTTTTGTTAAAAAAAAAAAGGAAATATGACTTAAATATATGGAGAGCATCAAGAGGATTTGTATATACCTGCTCTCAGAAAGATAAGTTTTCCATTGTTGGAGAAAATGGAGGAGATAATGCTTCAAAGTTCCAATGGGAATTTTAGTTCAAAAATCTTGCAGGTTTATTCTTTAATATTAGCCAAAGGGAAAAAAATGTAGAAATGTTTTTTGTAGAGAAATAACAAGAAAATTGCCTATCATGCTTAGTAAACAAAGCAAGTCTTTCTTGAAAAGTGACTATGCACTAAGAAAATTTATCCCTTCACCCATCACTCCCCAAATTCATATCCACCTTGAGTCTGTGAATATGATCTTTTTTTGGAAATAGGATCTTTGAAGATGTAATCAAGTTAGGATGAGGTAATACTCTAATAGGGTGGGTCCTACATCCAGTGTGATTTGTGTCCTTATAAGAGGGAAATTTGGACAGACCACAAAGAGAAGACTCATGTGAGGATGGAAGCAGAGGCTGGAATTATGCTGCCACCAGCTAAGAAACACTTGAGGCCCTCAGAAGCTGAGAAGAGGGAAGGAAGCATTCTCCTTGGAGCTTAGGCAGGGAGCATGGCCCTGCTGATAACTTGATTTCAGATTCCTGGCCTCCTGAAAAAATTTCTTTTTTTTTTTAAGCTACTCAGTTTGTGGTACTTTGTTAAGGCATCTGTAAGAAACTAATACACACACCAATTTAAAATCAACCCACCACTAATGCTGCAACTCATCTGCAGTTTACCTTCACCCTTCCGCAGAGATCCTAGGCCTTGGGTAAAGACCCCAAATTCATGTGCCTGGCCAAGATTTTAAAAAGTATTGCCCTAAAATTTAGAGCCTGTTTATTTCTACAAGGAACTGCACAGTATTTGGCTTTTCCCCCCCTAAATGATGAATTTCCTTGTATTTATTGAAGTTTATCATTTGTTCTTTTGCTGGTCAATTATTTCTATATGCAGGTACATCGGTAGGTTTTTGCATTTTTTTTAAAGATTTATTTATTTCTCTCCCCTTCCCCCCCACAGTTGTCTGCTCCCTGTGTCCATTTGCTGTATGTTCTTCTGTGGCTGCGTCTATCCTTATCAGTGGCACCAGGAATCTTTGTTTCTTTTTGTTGCGCCACCTTGCTGTGTCAGCTCTCCTTGTGTAGAGTGCCATTCCTGGGCAGGCTGCGCTTTTCTTTTGCTCTGGGCAGCTCTCCTTACGGGGTGCACTCCTTGTGCGTCCCCTAAACAGGGGACTCACCTGCATGGCACGGCACTCCTTGTATGCATCAGCACTGAGCATGGGCCAGCTCCATACGGGTCAAGGAGGCCTGGGGTTTGAACCGGGGACCTCCCATGTGGTAGGCAGACGCCCTATCCATTGGGCCAAGTCCACTTCCCCATTGGTAGGTTTTCATATACAGTTCTCACAAACGTTCCTCAGGGTTTATGAACAAATGAAATTATATTATAATTTCATAAAACTAGACTTAAACTAATACATACATGTTTTTGTGGTCATTGGTGTGTGTGAGTGTGTTTTAAACCATTGTTAGTTAAAGGCTGACCAAGGAAGATGACTGCACATATTGTCTAGGGAGTCTATTACCCAGCTGTGGGCCATGACACTGCTCTGGCTAGATCTCTTTTGTTATCCTTCCTAAACCCCTCAGTCCCCCCTTGGTCTCATAGAACTTAACAAATTCATACCACGGCAAGGGGTAAAGACTTTCTTTTTAAAAAGAAATAGTAGAAGCACTAAGAAACTTAAGTCGTTATGGGAACAGCTGCAGCCCTAACCCAAATCCACATATAAATATAGTATATTTATCCTTCAGATCTCAGTTTAAATGCTTTTTATTGAACGTTTCCATTTATCCACAAACCTGTTTAGCAACCTGTATTCTACAATTCTACATTGCCACAGTTTTCATCCTTTTGAAACACCCAACTTTGAAAAGGAAATTGCAAGTGTAATGACTTCTTCCCTTGCAGACTCCAAGCCTCTTGAAGCTAAGTATTGACACTTTCTTGTGATCTCCTGTCTTAAGAATTTAGCACACTCCCCAGTGTTCAATAAACATTTGTGGGAAAAGGAATGAAAAAAATGAAGGAATGAAGAAAGGATGAGAGGGAGGGAGGAACAAAAAGAGAAAGAAAGAGGAAAGATGGTTCCAAAAGTTCTTTATTAAAACCTGTGATGATTGCAGTAATTAGAACGACCGAAGACTCTCTTCTTACATTATTACGTCTCCAAGGAAGGTAACAATAGACCTCAAATGCCAAAAAATATTGATAATCTGCCTATTTTGTAAGCTCTGTAGATGAAAAATAAGGGGAATGGAATACTCAGCAATTAAGTAAACTCATTGACCTTTATATAAAACCTATTACTATTGTCTCTCACACACACAAAGTATAGAAGGAACAGAATGAGTGCAAGGGATGATCTCAGAGGTACTGGTCTCAGAAGCACTCAGAAGTACTCCCAACAGCACTGAAAAGCAAAAGTGAAGCAAATCAACATGGTTTAAAGATTGAAGTATGCCTTGAATTGCATGGAATCATTTTTGCCACAGTAGCTGTCAACCGATCAGAATTTGCCTCACTGGACCTTCTTTCTTAAGATATAAGCTCTGGGCAACCAAAACACTTCTTTTTAACCTTCAGTGATGTGATAGATGGAATTATGTCCCCCCAAAAGTATGCTGAAGTCCTAACCCCCACTCCTGTGGTTGTGAACTTAATTGTAAATAAGGCCGAACTGGATTAAGGAGGGCTCTGAGTGCAATATGACTGCTATCCTTAAAAGAAGAAGAAATTTGTCACAGAACAACAGAGCAGAGAGAGAGATGCCCATGTGATGGAATCAGACAACCAGTCATGCTGCCACAAGCTAAGGAACAAGAGATTGCCTCTTACCCACCAGAGGACAAGAAGAGCGATGGACTCCACCCATACCTTGATTTCTGGCTTTAGCCCTCAGCACTGTGAGACAATAAATTTCTGTTTTTTAAGACAGTTAGTCTGTGGCATGTTATTATAGCAGTTCTGGAAAACAAAGGTAGATGACTTTTAGTTCCCTTGTCTAAACACTTCTCACAATTCCTTTCATCAAGGACTGCTTCAGTCAGCAGAGTTCTAATGTCTGCTCCCATTTCCCATATGGGTGGGATGAAGGATCCTTTGGTTTTAAAATTTGATCCTTATCATCAGGGTCCCCTGAATGAATTAATCTTTACCTCAGTGTCATCTCTTTGATTTACTGATCCAGATCTGTAGACATCATCACATCCTCCCCTAAATGGAAACCATTGATTAGAGGAGGCATCATGGAGTGAGAGTGTGACTGAGCTCCAGTGAAATCATTGCTGCCTCTGGAAAAAATAAATAAACTTCATCCAAACTCTGTTCCTTTGCCTCGTATGAATAGGCAGGGCCATTAAATTCATGTTTCATCATATTATAAATAAAACATGTCAGGAAGATTAATTGACTGATTTTTTAAAGAAAGAAGAAACATATTTATCATTTTTGCTTTTAAGCCAAGGTGTCATAGCAACCCAGGATGTCCAGAAACTGGACTTTTCCTTTTGCTTTGCACAAGCATTAGCAATTAGTAAGAGCTTGGATATAACATATGAAAATATAAACAGCAATGAGTTTGCTAGAAACTACAGAGTTTCTTGAAATGAACTCATAAGTGTATTCTTTCTTAGGAGGAAAATGGAGAACCTTAAGCACATGCAAAAGAGGCCATTAAATAGGTTTTCCATAAGTGTTTGTTGGCTGAATTCTTCATTGTCAAGTACTTGGAAGTGCAGTTTACATTAGCAACCCATAAATCTCCCACTAACTTACTCCATAGCCTCTTAACTATTTTCACCCTCATTGAAACTGCCCTCAAAACTTACCAATACTCTCCTAATAACAAAACTTAAAATTTATCTTATCTAATAACTAAATTTAATGGCCTGAATTGACCTTCCATCTTATTTAACATTTCACCACCACGATTTCTTAAAACTTCTCTCTCCATTTACTTCTAATGCATCTCATTATCTGAGTTTCTCTGTTATATCCTTTCCCTGGCTTCTTTTCTTTCTCACACATCCTAGAACTGTACTTTTTACTGGCTTCTGTATTGGATATTCTCCTTAGGAAGAGAGAACTTAAATTTTGATCTGTATAGGTGATTATTTCTTAGAAATGATTCATAGAAGGAAAATTATTATTCAAAGATCATATCTATTTTAAAGCTTCTTGGTTTATGTTGCAAAAATTACTTTCTAGGAAGGTTTTACCAATTTATATTCCAACTTCAATACAAGGGAATTCCCACTTTATTGCACCCTCATTAATATTGAGTACTAATTTTTAAATATTTGCTAATTTTACAGATGAAGTCAATACAATGGTTTTTAAGTTAATTTTTCTTTTTAATTTTTAAGAAACATTAGATTACATAAAAGTTATATAAAAAATATAAGGGATTCCCATATATTCCCACTCCCTCCCCCTCCCACACTTTCCCACGTTAACAACATTCTTCATTAGTATGGTATATTTGTTACAATTGATGAACACATGTTGAAGCATTGTTATGAACCATGGGCTACAATTTACATTACAGTTTATACTCTGCCCCACACAATTTTGTAAGTTATGAAAAAATATATAATGGCCTGTATCCACCACTGCAATGTCAAGCAGGACAAATCCAATGTCCCAAAAATTCCCCCATATTACACCTATTCTCCCTTCCCTCAGAACCTCTGGTGGCCACTGACTTTTATAAATGATACAAGTTCTTCTGTTACTATAATAATAACGTCTGTAGTAGAATAATAACAACAACGGTTTTGTTTAAGTAGCTAAGCATCTCAAAGTGGTACATGTTCTAAGCTTCCCCTTTACTTTTTGCCATTTTCATGTTGGTTATCTCTGAGTAAACATGAAGAGAAACAAAGCAATGCAGTCAGGGTCAATGTGTCAAGGTAAACTGTCCAAGAAAGGACAATTTTCAGATTGGGTTTAGTTCTCAAGATAATTTCTTGTTGCTCAAGACTATGACTCATGCACGTCTCTACATCTTGAAGGTTGATATAGACAATAAGAATGTCAGTGTTTTTCCCACCTTCTATGGAAACTTCTGACTTGTTCTAGTTGGGAAAGAGTTGCATAAAGTGTAGAATTTAGAGAGTTCTGTCTTCATTAATAGTGCAGTAGGGAGCAATTCTTCCCAGATTATGGAAGCTCTTCCCTCCCTTTAATATGCTGTCATTCTTTTGGATCTTATGACTCTTCATGGGATTTGGGAGTAAATATCAACAATATGCTGTCTTTGGTCATTGGAAATCCAGAAAGAATCCTGAAAGCCCTTCGGTTTACTTCAGAACTATTACTTGCACAAATATTTAATGAAAAGTATAATCTTCTAGCAGGATTTGCAAGGATAAATAAAACATATTCTTTGCTTTCAAGTAACCCACAGAACCCATTGAAGAGGTAAAACAGGCATCAAAATGACTAAAGCACATACATGACTGCAAACTAAGTGCCATTAAGTAAGGTACGAATGAAGAAAATAAAGGCAAAGTCTTTAGGAAGGGAAATTTGTAGTAAGTTGGAATTGGACTAAGTTTCACAAACTATGTGGCATTTGATATAAACTTAATAAAGATAGGCAGAGTTTATAAAAGTAGAAATGAGGGTTGGACTTGGGGGAAGGGCATTTCAAGTTAAAGAAATAGTGCATAAGCAAAGATTATGGAAATATGGAGGGGAGTAGCAGCTCTAAGAATGATATGTTCAAATTCAAATTGTGGATGTTGAATGTCAAGAGGATGAGATTGTGTTGCGTTCAGCAGCTATTAGGAGCTATTGAAAACCCCTGAATAAGGAAAAAATTTAATGTTGAATTTCGTTGTGAATTGATACTCTGATAGCAATATGATGTCTAGATTAGCATAAAGAGTGGGAGTATGATGCTCAATTAGAAAGCTATTCTATTAGTTCAGAAGGAGGTAAAGGAAATTTGAATTATGGACATATGCACGAGACTAAAATTATGCAAAAAGTCCTTGTGGAAATAAAAGCTAATGACTTCATACCTTGAATATACAACAAGAAGGAGTTTTCAATTCCATGTGCCTAGGTAACTGGTGAAATTATGGTGTTATGAAATGAAAGCAGCAGAAGAAAATAATGTGGGAAAAGAAGTGAGTTTGGGTTTGAATGTGCTGATTTAAATCTGCCAGTTTTCATTCAGATTTATTTGCTGCATAGGAAATTGAAAATGAAGGCTTGGAAATTAGGAGAGAAAAAGAAATTATACGTATTTAGGACCAATTAGCATGCTTGATCTTAGGATGAGCCTATGACTCAAAACGAATTAGTCAGAATTCTTTCCAGAAACAAAGGAAATGGGGAGGAGATGGGCAATCCTGCTTTGGAGGCACAGTGGCTATGGACAACTCCATGCCATGTAATGTGGAGGAAGCTTGTTTGAGAACATGAAGCTAATACAGAGAGAGGAATGGAGAGAAAGAGAGTCCTGGTGACACTTGAGTGCCTAAAAAGTGTCTGTATTCCTTTCTCATGGTTACTTAGTAAATTTGTAAATAGTAAATTTGTCTCTTTGCCTAAACTAGTTTGAACAGAATTGTTATAATTTATAACCAAAAGGAATGCTGACTATTACACTATTAAAAAGTCAGAACTAGTCATCAGATATTTCATTCCAATTTTAAGTGTATTACAGGATTTATTCTTACATTCATTCAACATTCATTAAGTGCCTGCTCTGTTCTGGGCATTGTGATCATCTATGAAGATAAATTGGATATTGAATTGGAGAGATGATTGAATGGAGTGGGAAGTAGTTGAAGGAAGTCTGGTCCAGTAATAAAGACAAACCCCAATTCATGAACAGGCAGAATTCCAAATGCCCTTTTGAAAATTGGGTGTATGGCAGTCAGAATAGATTACACAGAAACCTCATTGTGAATAGTGGTAATGTGGCCAGGATTGCTCAGAAAAGCCTGTTTCATGTGAAGTATAAAAATTAGACATAACAGACAGTGCAGCCACATGTAGATGTTTCTCTACAAAGATCTTATGGGCAACGCGTTGGGTATAAATCTTTCTTGGGTAATTTCCCATGGGTTGGGTTGAAAAGGCCAAACTCTTGGAATAGCCTTGGCAGATGTAGGGCATGGAATGAGATTTTAAATCTCTTGGGGTCTGAGGAAGGATTGGAGTATCCTTGTGGAGGCAGAAAGCTTCCGAGGCATCCAAATTGTTATGAAAAAAAGGAATTCTATCAGCCCTTTAGTACAGTTGAAGTCCCACCTAGAGTTCTATAAAAGATGTCCATTGGTCAAGCGTTCCAGAGTGAGGTACATATATCAAATAGGTGAATTTAAATTTCTACCATCTGTGCAGTAAGGACAAACTATCATGACAACTTAATTGCAAGGTTTTATAGTCTGAAATAAAATATAAGTGAAAAAGAGACAAAGATTACATTTATTCTCTCAGGCATTTTGTTTCATGCATATATTTATGTGTGCATTTAATACATCTTTATTAAATACTCCCCATACCTCCCATCTAGTCATCGTAATACCAAGTACAGGGAATATGGAAGTAACTAAATTTAGGAACTCATAGTCTAGTAGGAAAATAAATCATTCCTTTAATACAGAAACTATTGAACAAAGCATTGTGAAAGCACAAAGAACTTAACTCAGATTTCTATTCCTCCAAGAAGGAATTGCACTTATTAGGTAAACAAGGTCAGGAAGGGTCCAGATCAAAAAGGCATTGAATGTTATGCTAAGAAATTTGGACTTTGTCTGGAACCACTAAGGGCAATTTTTTCAGGGCATCTCTCTGATCATGTGTGGATTTTAGAAAGAGTGCTCTAGAGTAGAGTGGAGGAGTGGGAACAGGAAAAGCAGTGAAGAGGTTATGGCAGCAGTTTAGGGTAGAAATAATATTGTAATGAAAAGGAAAGAAGTAAAAAATATTGAGAAAGATGAAATATTTTGCCAATTTACACTCTTACTTGGCAAAGTTTGAAGCTATCCTTTTTCTGGCAACCTTGCCCACATAGAATAATACTATAATTTTATTTCTTTTCTAATTCAATAGACAAGTACATCAATATTGTTTCTGTTCTCATTTTTTTGTTGTTGGTGATATGATTTTTTTTCTTGTTTAGAAGCCAATTGTGTCTCTCCATATGTAAAATATTTTTTGCCCATTTTTCTTATTCTTTTTTCCTCTTAATCCCTAAAATTTCTGGTCAGTTTCTTCTATGACCTCACACATTACTCTGGTAGAAGCATTCTATCTCCATCCCCTGCCTCTGAGGCCTATGGGAAAAATGAATCTGGCCAACACCTGAGGAGACCTCCCTCTATCAGAAGGTGGAAATTAGATAAGAGTTGAGGAAAAACAGTTGTGATGATAATATAAGAAATTTAACTTCAAACATGTTTAGTATAATATTCCTCTGAAATCCCAGTGGATTGAACTAGAACAGAAAAATACAGTGTGGTAGTCTGAGATTATTTATGGATCCCCAAAAGAGAGCTTATGTTTGTAAACATGTTTGTAAATCTGTTCCTCTGGGTGTGATACCCTTTGATTGCAATAGATTTAGCTGAGATGTCTTGATTAAATTATGTTAGCATTAGGGGATAACTCTGGTTGAGTCCCTGTCCCCTTAGTGAGCTGATATAAATGGACAATCATTAAAGAAGAACAGAAAAAGATACGGGGAAGAGAAAGAGCTCCATAGACACAGAAGAAGGGAGAACTTGGTCGTTTCAGTCCTGCCATGTGACAGTAAGGAGGAGGCTCAAACAGCTAAAACCCCAGGAAGAGATGAGTCATATGCAAGCTTACAACTAAGATGGAAGAAGTTCAGCCGATGGAGCCTTAAGAGGAAGAAGGATGGAAAGACCAGGCAGACATCTCCCGCCATCTTGCTGTAACACATGGTAATAGACTTTGGTGAGAAAGCAGCCTTGAGTTGGACTCTTTAGGACCTTGTAACTCTAAGCTTTTAGACACCCTTTTTAAAAACAAACAGATTTCTGATACTTTGCATCAGAACTCCTTTGGCAGACTAATACATGCAGATTTGGAAGTATTGATTTGAGAATTGTCACCATGTAGTGATAATCAAAAGCATGGATTTGGGAAAGATCACCAAGGAAAATGTAGAGTTAGAATAGAAAAATAAAGTGCCCTGGAAAATGAAAAATCTCCACTTAAGCTTACTTCAGCAGAAGTGGGATCCTTGAGGGAGAAGTAGGTGCCTCTTAAGACCAGATGGTTAAGAGTTCAGAGAAGGTGTTTCAATTACCTATTTCTGCATAACAGAAAGACTTGAAAATCTCAGAGAATACAAGATTAAGCATTTATTTAATTTATGCATGTATTAGGTGGTTGGCTGATCTAAGCTGGGTTTGGCTAGTCAACTTGTGTAGGATATCGTGGCACCATATGTCTCTCTTCCTCTTCCTGGGAACTTTGGGGCTGGTCCAGTCAAGTTCTTCTCATGGCATGTTGAGCTTCTGTGGCAGTATGTCTGACTGCTAACGTCCTCTTGGCCAAATCAAGCCCAACATTAATGGAGGGGGACTGGACTCCTCCCACAGAAGTAAGAGAAAGGAATGAGTAATCTAATATACCATAGAAGGGAAGCTTACTTATTTATGGCCAGTCACAGTTTTGGAGAGTATAAGTAAAGTGAGGGGCATAAAGGAGATTTGGAGATTAGTAGCACAAGCAGAAAGGAGTACCAGGCAGACTGGAAAGGAGGATTTACAGATGCTCGCATTTAAAAAAAAAATACATATATTTTATTTTTAAAAAGATACTTAGATTACATAAATATTTCACCAAAAATATAGAGATTCCCATATGCCGCACTCCCCACACCTTCCACACCCTCTCACATAAACAACATCCTTCATTAGTGTGGCACGTTCATCACAATTGCTAAATGCATCCAGGGGCATTGCTGCTGAGCATGGACCATAGTTCACACTCTCTCCCACACAATCCTGCATGTTTTGGGAAGATATGAAATGGCCTATATCTGTCATTGCAATGTCATTCAGGATAATTTCCAAGTCCCCAAAAAACCCCTGTATTACACTTTTTTCCCTTTATCTGCCCCCAGAGCCTCCATATCAATGTTGTAATTTCTTCCATTACTTAAATCACAATAAGTCTATGTTAGAATACCAGCAAGTCCACTCTAGTCCATATTTTATTCCCCAATTCTGAGGATTCTGGGATGGTGTTGTCCACTCCACCTCTAATTGACAGGGAGCTTTGATCACATACAGCTGATGGAAAGGACTTTCTTGCCTGCAGTTATAGCCTCTCTCATTTCCTTGGTATGGTGGTTGTCAATCCTCACCTCCTAGTTAGTTGTCCTGGGTGGGTCCTATGAACTGGAGAGTAGGTGTTGTAACTTGCTGAGGCTCCGGGCCCAGCTAGTACATGGACAGCCCAAAGAGTCCAGTCTCTTGAATGTACAGGGTGAATGCTAACTCAAAAAGTAGGGCTCCTGAGACCTCTGGAGACACCAGGTCCTGTGGTCAGGGCAGATAGCTCTGAAGTTGGGTGCCTTGCCAGTGGGCCCTGCTTTGGAGGTGCTTGCATTTTACAGAGGGATCCTTGGAGTAAGCTAAGCTTGTTTCCCCTTAGAACACTGGGGGAAAGTTGTTTTGAAGAGCTCTCATTTTTGGTAAATTTTTCCCCAAGGGGCATTTCCCTGCGAAGTGTTAACTGATAATGACACATCAGTCATACCAAACAATATCAGAGTAGTCTGTTCTCCTTCAAGATTTCAGTCCTGCTTTATCTCTGCTTCTGAGTATCCCGGGGTTATGAATAGATCTTGGTTCTCTCAACTCAAGCTGGGTGGCTGAGGTGGAAGGTTGGATCTGCCCATATGATACTTCCACAGATACTACATTTGATTAAATCCATGTAAGTTTTGATCATGGTTTCAACTGCACCCAATGACTGATTTAGGGATTAGTGAAATAAATACTTCTATTTAACCACATAATTCCTAACACAAAATTAAGGAAATGAAGAGACTCCTTGCAATATTTGATTTTATTTGATAATTCTTGCTTTGATTTGAAAAGCATCATAATGCATATGTGGATTGCTTAAAAATAGTTTATTTTAAACAGATGGAAGGTAAACACCTGGGACTTCTTGGCTCACCAAGTTTGTAGCCCTAAAACAGGCAGCATTTGTTACAAAATTCTCCAAGGATTAGCTTACTCCTGCTTTTCCAATCCACACATAAATATTAACTACCCTTAAATTTAGCTCATTTACTATTATCAATAATGAAAAATTTAAAAATGTCAAGTCAATGTGATATAAACCTGAATCTACATAATTCTAACAGTGTGCTATTTTCTCTCTGCAGTGGTTGGACCAGGAGCTTCTGACAGAGGGGGAACCATGAACAATTGTTGCCTGTGTAAGGTAATTACAAAATGCCGGAGGAGGCTTGAATTTTGCAAGAGACTTTAATGACTCCCAGGATATTGGAGTGTAGCATGCATCTTTTTGCGAGAATATAAACCCAGTGGTATAGGAACATTCACTCTGAATTGTTTGGATGGCCAATGGGGAGTTTAATTTTCTGAAAAAAAAATCTTTTCATTTTTCAGTGACAGAATGGTAACCAAGGGTGGGAGGAGGTATGGAGGTCCAGAACTATTCTATTTAAATTTTATTTATAAAGACTCTTACATACCAATCCTTCTTTCTCTAAGTAAGAAGTATAGAAGTAATGTTCTAAAGGCATATGAGGTAAGTTAGAATGAATTAAGCAGTGAATGATAATAACATTATAGAAAAATGTAACCTGCATTATTTAAAGAGATCAAAGAATTCTTTAAAATTGTTAATAAAGCCACTTTGATACATAATGAAGACTTATGTAATGTTATTTCTAGGTGGTTTTTAAATCATAAATTTTCTGATTTAATAGTACTAAAATTACTGTGTAAAATTTGGGAAAGAAATAAAAATATAAAGCCTAAAGTAAAGCTTAAATCCAGAAAAAATCTGTTCAAAATTATGTTGCTTCCCAGTA
This sequence comes from Dasypus novemcinctus, assembly GCF_030445035.2. Classification (NCBI taxonomy): domain Eukaryota; kingdom Metazoa; phylum Chordata; class Mammalia; order Cingulata; family Dasypodidae; genus Dasypus; species Dasypus novemcinctus. Next base: position 76,461,668 of record NC_080680.1, on the reverse strand, counting down.
TTTAAAAAAAAAATTTGTTGACTGATTATAAAAGCAATAGAATTCCTTATACTACATTTAGAAAATATCAAAACATTATGTGGTTTTAAATAAAAATAATCTATAGTACATCATGCATAGATAATAACTGTTATCATTTGCTGATGTATATTCAGCTTTTAATGCATTTATGTTCTACAAAATATTTGCTCTTTTATTTACTTTGCTGCTTTATTTTCTCAGTAGTACATTCTGAACATTTTTGTACATCATTAAATATTCTTCTGCACCCTCCCCTTTAATGATTGCACAGGTTCCAGATGTGATGTGATGAATAAACTTAGTTTTAATGAACAAAACCGTGATGAAGATGAGGATTTGGATACTTTTTTCTCCTTGGGTAAAGCTCTGGCTAATTAAAATTTTTTGATAGACTGTTTCCTGTTAAAAATATTATTTTCTGTTAAATTGTGACAAACTCCCCTCCATTCATAGACTGTGATAAAACCCCTTTCCCTACAACCATACTATTACCAGATCTTTTCAGTCTATAAATTCTTTGCCAAATCAATAGATAGACAATGATAGCTCAGTATTTAATACTGGTGTCTTTAATTTTACAAATATTTTTATTGATGGTTAAGTATTGTTTTGCATTTAGATGTAGCCTACAGGATTGCACAAAATGAGGCATTTGTTTTTACAATATGCTAATATATTAATTTGCTTTGGCTACAATTTTTCAATCAATTTTCAGGTTAAAAATAATTTTAAAAATAAACAAGCAGAACCAGAAGTTGATGGACATAATGCATAATAGAATACCAGAATGAGGAGGAGCAAGATGGCATCAGATTAAGTGTTCACACATCATCTCTTCTACAAAAAACAGCTGAGTAGGGGCAAAATACTGCCTGAGTGAGCTGTTTTGGGAACCCACAAAGCAGGAGACTTCAGGGCATTGATTTGGAGAAAGCAGGACAAAAAGAGTGATTGCTCAAGGTAAAATCGTGAGTTTCTGATGCTTGAGCCTGGAGCTGTGAGATGGCTAAGCCCCTCCCTCAAGCCAGGAAGTGGTGGTGGCATTCCCTGAAACTTGCCAGTCACCAACCTGGAGGAGACAAACTCAGAGAGTGGGAAGGTTCAGGTGAAGGGTGGAGAGGGGTCCTCCAAGTGTGGGTTCAATTGTCTGATCACCTTTTTTGAGCTTTGAGGAACATACCAGCTGGCTTGAGGAGAAACCAGGAAGAGGGGAGAAGGCTGAGGAAGCCTGATTTACCAAACCACCCCGGGATAGGGAAAATTGGTCTGGGAGAAGGTAGAGTCAAGCAATTAAGTAGTCCTGTGCAACTTACGTAAGGGAGAGGGCAGTAGGAAGTGCTTAATAAGCCTCCAAGAGCATATTTAGGGTTCCCAGCAAGGTGTGGGTGCTACCTCTCAAAAAGACTGAGAGTCATTTTTTTTCTGTGGTGAGTTAAGTCACCAGGGTCCTATTTGAATTTCAAAGGGGCACTCTCACACAGGCTATTGCTTCCTGCTGCTCTGGGAGGGAGGCAGTTAGAAAAAAAAGGAGGGGCTGGGAGAACAAATTCCTAATCAGCAGTTTATCCAATTGCAAAGAGTCAATCCTGCCCCAGGGAAAGGGACTCTTTCTGAAGAGATAATCAAACCAACAAAAAGTTTAGCTCAGTAGAGGAGTTTCCACCTTCAATATACAAGGTCTCTAGTTCAATTATTGGCTTCTCTTAGGATACTGGGATTTTAAACACCTAGCTGATACTTTAGGATAGGGAAAACATAGCCATTATCCTTGGATTAGCTTCCCTTGTGTCTCTTATTTTCCTGAAAAAAAAAAAAGGGTTACTTTTGTTATATAATTTAACTTAGTTTTCTCACTAAAACCCACTTCAAAATCTGCAGGGAGAAAGCTGCAGGTTAATTGATTGGTAAACACTGGCAGCCTGAAAAGCTCCACAGGGGTGTAAGAGAGAAGACTGTTTTTTTCTTAGTGTTTCGTTGACTCCTTTCTTGTGGGTTTGTATGTTTTCATTTTTGTTTTCCTTGTCTTTGCTTCCTCTTAACTCCCCCCCCCATTTAGAAAAAAATTAGGTGCTGCCAACTTGTTTCTTGTTTGCTGTGTTTCCTCTTCCTCAATTTCCTCTTTTCTGTATGTACTGATTTTGTCTACCAACACTATCTCTTTTCCTTCCTTCATCTTTCTATCTTCCACATCCTGTTGTTGCTCTTACATTCCACCTCTCTTTGTTTAGTCCCCAAATTTTCTGGTTTTTTATTTCTAACACTTATATTCTGTTTTCTAACTTTTATTAACCCCTTTTGTTTTTGTCCTTTTCTCTCTCTCTCTCTCCTCATCATAGTGGCCTTTTAATTCATACTATATTCTTCTCCATATTCAGTTTTCCATTTCATTATAGGTACTCCACTTTTTTATACGTATAACTCTAAACTGCTAACATGAGCGTAATATTCATTCTCCTAGGTCTTAAGTTGTTCTTCTGCTAAATTTTACTATAAATATTACTATTATACTTTTTCTTTTCTTACCTTTTTTGCTTTCCCTGGCCCTAATATTTTTCCTCCAAAGGAACTTAGACAACAATAAGGAAATAGCATAAGAAGAACAAAGTGTCAAAGTGAAAATGTAACACATATAAAAAACAGCAACTAAATAAAACCCAGGACTAGAGGAGGAAGCTAATCAACTGAACAAACCCATCAAGATAAAATGATGACCCGACAGCAACAAAAGTTACAAAGCATACCAATAAATAGGAAGGCATGACCCAGTCCAGGGAACAAACCAAAACCAGAAAGAGGAACAGAACATCAAAAACTAATCAAAGCTGTCCAAGCAAATATCATGGACCAACTTAAAGAAGTAAAGGAAAAGATTAAGGATATTAAGAAAGCACTTGGAGAGCATACAGAGGAAATTGTAAACATATGCAAAAAAAAAAAAAGATAATGGATATGATAGTGATGAATGGCACAATCCAAGAAATCAAAAATACACTCAGCAAATAACAGCAGATTTGAAGAAGCAGAGGAAAGAATTAGTGATGTGGAAGACAGTACATCTGAAATCAAACAGATAGTAGAGTTGATAGATTAAAAAGTTAGAAAAAATCCAGCATTTTGTTGAATGACAACAAAAAACACACGAACATATGCATTATAGGCATCCCAGAAGGAGAAGAGAAAGGAAAGGAGACAGAAGAGTTGTTGGAAGAAATAATGGCTGAAAACTTCCCAGCCTTATTGAGGGAGATGGATGTACATGTCCAGGAAGTGCAGTGCACCCCAAACAGCATAAATCCAACATGCCTACTCCAAGATATATACCCTTCAAGTTATCCAATGCTTAAGACAAATAGAAAATACTGAAGGCAGCAAGAGAAAAGAGAACCATCACATACAAGGGAAGTTCAATAAGATTAAGTGCTGATTTTTCATTGAAACCATGGAGGCAAGAAGGCAGTGGTATGACATAGTCAATGTACTAAAAGAAAAAACTTTCCATCCAAGAGTATTCTATCCAGTAAAGCTAGCGTACAAAAATGATGGAGAGTTAAAAATATTCACAGATAAATAGAACTGAGAGAGTATACCAGTAAGAAATCTGCCCTACAAGAAATATTAGAAGGAGTTCTGCAAGTTGAAAGAAAGAAAAAAACAAAACAAAACAGGAGAGACAGAATTGGAGGAGAGTGTGAAAACAAACAAAAATATGAAAAGAGAAATAAAAACAACTTATGACATACATCAATCCAAAGAAAATATGGTTAATGTAAGTAATTCCTTGAGAGTAATAATACTGAATGTTAATGGATTAAACTCATCAGTCAAGAGACACAGATTGACAGAATGGATAAGAAAATGTGACCTATCTATATTCTGTTTACTAGAAACCCATCTAAACCCAGAGATTCAAGGAGGTTGAAAGTGAATGCCTGGAAAACAATCTTTCAAGCAAACAATAATCAAAAAAGGGCAGGAGTAGCTATACTAATATCAGACAAAATAGACTTTAAATGCAAAATGATTGTGAGAGAAAAAGATGGACACTATATATTAGTAAAAGGGATAATCTTTCAAGAAGAAAGTGTAATCATAAACATTTATGCATTTAACCAGGACACATCAAAATACATGAGGCAAACACTGGAAAAACTAAGTGGAGGAATAGATGCCTCTGCAATTATAGTGGGGGACTTTAATACATCATTATCACCATTAGACAGAGCATCTCAACAGAGAATCAATAAAGAAGCAAAGATTTTGAGTAATATATTAGAGGATCTGTTCCTAATAGACATACACAGAACAGTATGCCCAAATACAACAGTATATACATTCTTCTCAAGTACACATGAATCCTTCTCCAAGATAGACCACATGCTAGGCACAGAGAAGGTCTCAATGAATTCAGAAAGACTGAAATCATACAAAATAATTTCTCTGACCACAATGGAATGAAGCTGGAAATCTGCAAGGGCCAGAGAACCAGATTAGGCATGAAGATATGGAAGTTAAGCAATGCACTCTTAGACAAACAGGGGATCAAGGAGGGAACCACAAAATAAATCAGTAACTACCTTGAAACCAATGAAGATGACAACACAACATATCAAAACTTATGGGATGCGGCACAAGCTGTAATGAGGGGGAAATTCATAGCCATAAATTCATACATCAAAAAAAAAAAAAAAAGAAAGAGCTAAAATAGAACACCTAACTGCACACTTGGAGGAATTGGTAAAAAACAACAAACAGACCCCAAAGGAAGAAGAAAGAAAGAAATAACAAAGATCAGAGGAGAACTAAATGAAATAGAAAATAAGAAAGCACTAGAAAAAATAAAAAAAAACAAAAAGCTGGTTCTTTGAGAAGATCAATAAGTTGACAAAGCGTTAGCTAGACTAACAAAGAGAAAAAGAGAGAAGATGCAAGGACACAAAATAAGAAATGAGAAAGGGGATATCACCACTGACCCCACAGAAATAAAGAGTATCATAAGAATATACTTTGAGAAATGATTGGTCAATAAGAAGGATATTTTAGAGGAAATGGAAAAATTCCTAGGAACACATAAGCAACCCACATTGATGTATTAAGAAATTGGTGATCTCAACAAACCAATCACAAGTAAAGAGATATCAGTCATTATAAACCTCCCAACTAAGAAGAGCCCAGGAACAGATGGCTTCACATGTGAATTCTTCCAAACATTCCAGAAAGAACTAACACCAATCTTGCAAAATTTCTCTTATAAAAAATTGAAGTTGAAGGAACATTGTCTAACTCATTCTATAATGCCAACATTACCCTAATACCAAAGCCAAGCAAAGGCACCACAAGAAAGGAAAACTGCAGATCAATCTCTCTAATGAAGCAAGATGCTAAAATCCTCAACAAAATACTTGCTAATTGTATTCAATAGCATATCAAATGAATTATACACCATGACCAAGTGGGTTTCATCCCTGGTATGCAAGGATGCTTCAACATGAGAAAATCAATCAATGTAATACACCATATTAACAGACTGGAGGAAAAAAATCACATGATCATATCTGTAGATGCAGAAAAAGCATTGGACAAAGTACAGCATGGTTTCCTGATAAAAACACTGAAAAATATAGGAATAGAAGGAAACTTTCTGAACATGATAAAGGGTATATATGAAAAACCCACAGCTAACATCAGATACAATGGTGATATCCTAAAATCTTTCCCTCTAAGTTCGGGAACAAGATAAGGATGCCCACTATCACCCCTCCTATTTAATATTGTGTTAGAAGTACTTGCTCAAGCCCTAACGCAAGAACCAGATATAAAAGGCATCCAAATTGGAAAGGAAGAAGTCAAAATTTCACTATTTGCAGATGGCATACTCCTATACATAAAAAGCCCTGAGAAATCTACAACAAAGTGTCTAGAACTTATAAATGAGTTTGGTAAAATCACTGGTGATAAGATCAATGCACAAAAATCAGTAGCATTCTGTACATCAATAATGAGCAATCTGAGGAGGAAGTGAAGAAAAAAATACCATTTACTATAGTAAATAACAAAAATGAAATACCTAGGAATAAATTTAACTAATGATGTAAAAGTCTTATACACAAAAAAATACACAACAACTGTTAAAGGAAATCAAGGAAGACTTAAATAAATGGAAAAATATTCCCTTTTCATGAATAGTAAGATAAAATATCATTAAGATGTCTATCCTACCCAAGTTGATGTACAGATTTAATGCAATCCCTATAAAAAATCACAGCATTTTTTAATGAACTATAAAAACTAACTTTGAAATTTATTTGGAAGGGAAGGAGACCTTGAATAGCCAAAGATATATTGAAAAAGTAAAATGAAATTGGAGGAATACACTACCTGACTTCAAAACGTATACAAAGCTATCTATAGTAATCAAAACAGCATGGGATTGACACATGAATAGACCTATTGATCAATGGAACAGAATTGAGGGTTCTGCTATAGATCCTCCCATATCAAGCATCTGATATTTGGCAAGGCCACCATGTCCACTCAACTGGGAGAGAATGGCCTCTTCAACAAATGGTGCATGGAGAACTGGATATCCATATACAAAAGAATGAAAGAGGAATACCATCTCACACCTTATATAAAAATCAACTCAAGATGGATTAAAGGGGTGGGGGTGGTGGGGTTGAATGGGACCTCATATATATGTATTTTTAATGTAATATTATTACAAAGTCAATAAAAAAAACCATATAAGTAGATGAGAAAAAAAAAAGAAAATAAAGACATATAGCATGGTGGCAGACAGCATGAAAAAAAAAAAAAAGATGGATTAAAGATCTAAATATAAGAGCCAATACCATAGAGACCTTGGAAGACAATGTAGGGAAGCATCTACAGGACCTTGTAATAGGAAATGTCTTCATGAATTTCACACCCAAAGCATGAGCAATGAAAGAAAAAATAGATAAATGGAACCTCCTCAAAATTAAAACCTTTTGTACCTCAAAGGAGTTTATCAAGAAAGTGAAAAGAGAGCCTACCCAAAGGGAGAAATATTGGGTAACCGTATATCCGATAGAGGCCTAATATCCAGCATATATAAATAAATTCTATGCCTCAAAAATAAAAAGACAGACAACCCATTTAAAAAATGGGCAAGAGATTTGAACATTTGGCTTAAAAGCACATGAAAAGATGCTCAACATCACTATTAGGGAAATACAAATCAAAACTACAATGAGATACCATCTTACTCCCATGAGCTATCAAAAAAACAGAAGACTGCAAGTGTTGGAGAGAATGTGGAGGAATGGGAACACTCATCCACTGCTGGTGTGAATACAGAAGGATTCAGTCATTCTGCAGGACAGTTTGGCAATTTCTCAAAAAACTATCTATAGATTTGCCATATGACCCAGCAATTCCACTGCTGGGTATATACCCAGAAGAACTGAAAACAAGGACACAAACTGATACATGCACACCAATGTTCATTGCAGCACTATTCATTATTGCCAAAAGTTGGAATCAACCCAAATGCCCATCAGCAGAAGAATGGATAAATAAAATGTGGTATATACATACAGTGGAATACTACTCAGCTGTAAGAAGAAACACAGCACTAATACATGGGAACGTGGGTGAATCTTGAGGACCTTATGTTGAGTGAAGCAAGCCAGGCATTGAAGGACAAATATTACATGATCTATCTGATATGAATTAAGCAAATCCAGCTATCTCAGAGAGCCAGAGACTTGAAGACAGGCTTATAGGAAATAAAGGGGAGATGAAGATTGTGAATTAATGCCCACAGGGGCAAAATCTACGATAAAGTGGAGGTAAGTAGTTGTGCAGTGAAGAGCTAAAACGGAGGTATAGTGATACTATTGGGTTGGGCTTTGCAGGCTTCAAGGGGCCTAGGTTGGTAGGATGGGTCAGATGGTCCATGGAATTGAGGGTAGGGTTAGGGAGGAGCAGGTTAACATGGGAGATTGTAAGGTATGTGGCTGAAAGCATAATGTTGAGAAAACTCTTTAGAAAATATAATAAGGAAGGGTTACATATTTAAGGTATTTGATGAGGGGGATCTGGCACAGGATGCACCTGGGGCAGAATTCCAGGGAATGTGTGAATGCTCATCTTGTCATAGTGTGTTTTATCCCTGGGTGGAGACCCATACAATGAGTTGGAAGGTGTTGTACCCCCATTCTGGGGAGGCCTGATGTTCTCAAACAGAGGGGAGGTGTCTCTCAAGAGCATGGGTGGCTCCCAATGGGGAAGGACAGACTAGTGTGTCAAGCCCTCAGCCTTATTGCAAGTATCTAGGAATCTTGTCCTTTGAGCAGTGAAGCTTGGGTGCCACTGTGGGCCCCGAGAGAGGAATAGAATAGATAGCAAAGGGGGTGACTGGGGAGCAATGGCAGTGTTCTGCATGATTGTACAATGATGGACAGGCCATGTTAAATTTCACCAAAAATTTATTAAAGTGAGTAATCTAAAATGTAAACCATAATGTAACCAAAAATTTATAAGTGTACAGTCTAAAATCTAAACCATAATGTAACCAGAAACTTATAAAAGTGTACAGTAAAAAATGTAAACCATAATGTAAACCATAATGTAACCATGGTTAATAGCTATGTTTCAATATTTATACTGCAGTTGTAGCAAGTGTAACATCCACATGTAAAAAGATCATTTCTGGAGAAGGGGGTAAAGGGGGAAGATGTTGGGTATGTGGGAGTCCCCTATATTCTATATGTACTTAACTGTGACCTAAAAGTTTTTGAAGGTATAATTTTTAAAAAAGTTATAAGGCACTGAGAAGAAATGCAAGAGATTGTCTTGCCACTGTACATACAGGACAACATCTACTACAGTCATGAAAGACAAAACATCAAAAAATTTTTTGAGAATTTTCAATTTTTTAATACCTCAATTTATTTTTCACTTTAGTTTTTCTAAATAATTATGTACTTTATTTCTAATCTTTAAAAGTATCATTATATTTCATTTTCCTATTAATTGAATTTGGTAATATATTAGGCTTCATTTTTGAAGAAGTTTTGAATCACAGAAGGGTTCACTATGGCAGGGGAGGTGCATTGGTGTGGGATGTTATTGATGGGGTAATGCATGGGTGTGAGGGAGTTTTGTCAGGGAAAGCATATAGGGTATATAGATATGTTCAGATGCTTGTTGAGTTTCACATGACAACTGAGGGAGTGCTGAGTTCCCATCCTGGGGAGCTCTGTTGCATTCCTCAATGGAACAGCAACAATCCCCCAAGTGCAACGGCAAAGACCAGTGAAGGGTGGTCCAATGATGAGCCCTTGATACTAATGACTATGCTTATGAGCCTGTCTGCTTGAAATTTCAACTTGGCCTAGAGCTGCAGGGTGCCTCAGAGTTACCTCCTGAGAGCCTCCATGTTGCTAAATGTGGCCACTCTCTAAGCACAACTCAGCATATAAATGCATTACCTTCCCCCCCAGCATGGGACATAACTCCAGGGGATGAGCCCCCTGGTGCTGAGGGATTACTAACAAGCTCCAGCAGGTGATGCAACTAGAAAAAGACCTTGAATAGAAGGGTGACTTTGTAAAGACAAATGAGTTTATATGGCTAAGAGACTTCAAAATGAGTTGGGAGGTCATCAGAGGGGTTGCACTTATGCACATCTCAGCAGGATCTCAGAGACAACCAAAATAGATACAATTCCAGGTAGTGGTGCTCCTGAGGGCTACAGAGACACAAAGGTTCTACAATCATGGCAGATGGCTCTGGAGTTCAGTGCCTTGCCAGTGGGCCTGACTTTGGAATTTGTGCTCTTGAGTGTGATTGAGTTGGACTCACATATGACTTCTCTACACATGCCTCTTCTGCCACTTTCACTGAACCTGTGGTTGGTGCTGGGGTTGGTGTATGCCCAGGAGACTTGAATCTGTGGACTGTCCATGCGCCACCTGGGCCCTGAGCCTCTACATTTTGTTGGACTTACCCAGGTCAGCTAACAAGGAGGTTAGGATGGTCAACCACCACACCAAGGAAGTGAGAGAGTGTACAATTGCAAGCAGGAGAATTCCATCCATCGGCCATGTGGGATCCAAGCCCCCTCTTGATTTAGAGGTGGAGTGGGCATTGCCATCCCAGGGCCTTCAGGGTGGAGAAATAAAATATGGATTAGATTGGATTTATTGGTATTCTATTACAGAATTATTGTGACTCTAGCAATGGAAGAAAGTATATCATTGATGTGGAGACAGTGGCTATGGGAGCTGATGAAGGCAGGAGAGAGAGAAAATAGGTGTGATATGGGGACATTTTCAGGACTTGGAGTTGTCCTGAATGATATTGCAGGGACAGAAGCAGGACATTATATATCCTGCCATAACCCTTTGAAAGGACTGGGAGACAGTGTAAACTACAATGTAAACTATAATCCTTGCTGTGTAGAAGGGCTCCAAAATGTATTCATCAAATGCAATGAATGTACCACACTAATGAAAGAAGTTGTTAATGTGGGAGGAGTGGAGGGTGTTGGGAGTGGTGTATATGGGAACCTGTTAAGTTTTTTAATGTAAAATCATGTGTGATCTATGTATCTTAAAAAAAAAAAGCCAGTAAAAAACTGAAAAAAAAGCACTCAGAAAAATTTTTATATAAAAAAAATACCAGACTCTTTCTTCCGTGCCCAGATACCTGAATTATGTGAATTTAAGCAAACCTCTCTGATTTTGATTCAATGCAATTTTCATATTAATGAAAAGAGACAATTGACATAAAAAGGAGAGGATGTGAGAGGACAAATAGTTTTAAAAATTAAATCATCATTCAGTACAGTAGAGATAGGCAACTAAGTATTGTTACAGAGTGGTTACTCCATATGGAAGTGATAAGGTCTGATAATTCTTACAAAAATAAAAGCTTCTTTATTCATTATTTAAAATATTATTTACATTTTGCGGGTAATATAGTGCTTTCACACTCTACTCCCACACTATTTTAACCAAAGATTCTTCAGCTTCCAAATATCCTTGACCCACAGGAGCCAAATAAATCTGTAGCCAGCTATGCTTTTCAATAATCTGTTCTTTCAAATTAATAATCCAAAAGAATAACATATCTGGGAATCAATAATCCCGAATTCTCTTTGTGTATTTCTAAGAAAGCTGTCCGATCACATTGTCTCAAATCATCTTCTAAGGAACAAAGCAAAAACAAATTCAAGTTATCAAATGATAAGTTATGAAGATGTTACCTGGTATTTTCTCAGTTCTTATTGTTTGGTTGTATGATGCAATTTGTTTCCTGCTAAATAGGCCCTCTACGGAAAAAATGAAAATATATCCCTTTTCCACCTCCTTCTATAACAGGGATATCTTAACAAGCGGTCTGTGAGCTAGAATTGAAATTAAAAAAAAACCACATTATTCTTGTGGGGACATGTTGGTGCTGGTTTGATATATTTATTAAGTAATACACAGTATATAGAGTGGACCTAGTAAGGGTCCATAGTTTTCACCTAACTGGCAAAGGGGTCCATGGAACAAAAAAGGTTAAGAACCACTGTTTCTAACCATTAGAGGCCTAGAATCAACTTATATTTTATTTAGAAAAATTACGGAAATTTGGTATTCATGGCATAATTCATAATGATAATATTGAAAAGAAGCCCTTAGCACTCCTCCAAGTTTAGAAAAAGAGTATCTCCTAGGAATGGAATATACTTAATGATCCTTATTGATAAACATTTTTATATTTTCAAAGCCAAAGATGTATATGATGTTGTCTTGTAAAATGTTTAACTCTTTTGTATACATAGACATATATCCTTAGATTTCGTTGTTGAGGTATATATGTATTTCATTTATTTTTTTAATTTTAATTTTTTATTTATCAGAGATGTTGTGAGTTAATAGAACAATCATGCATAAAATACAGAATTCCCATATACCACATTATCATTAACATCTTGCACTGGTGTGGAACATTTATGACAATTGATGATAGCTCATTTTAGTAATTGTACTACTAACTATAATCCATGGCTTAATCCCGCTTTCAATGTTTCTTTGGTGTAGTTCGATGGGTTTTAAAAAAATTTTTATTCTGGTGCTGTATATACAATCTAACCCTTTCCCTTTTAATCACATTTAGGTACATGTCTCAGTGCTGCTAATTGTATTCACAATGTTGAGCTACCATCATCACCATCCATTACCAAAGCATTTCCATCTTTCCAAATATGAACCCTGTACATTGTGAGACTTACTTCCCATTCCCTATTCCCACACGTCCCTTGGTAACCTATATTCTAGATTCTGACTCTATAAATTTGCTTATTTAAATTATTTCAAATCAGCAAGATCACGATATTTGCTCTTTTGTGTCTGGCTTATTTCCCTCAATGTGATGTCTTCAAGATTCATCCATGTTGCTGCAGGTATCAGGACTTCATTCCTTTTTACAGCTGAATAATGATTTTATTGATAGTAAAAATAATAGAATTTTGTGTATCCATTCATCCATTGATAGACAAATGGGTTGCTTCCATCTTTCGGCAACTGTAAATAATGCTGCTATGAACATCTGTGTACAAATATCTCTTTGAGTCATTGTTTTCAATTCTTTTGGGTATATACCTAGTAGTGGGATTGCAGGGTCATACAGCAGTTCTGTACTTAGCTTTCTGAGGAACCATCAAACTGTCTTTCAAAGTGGCTGCACCAGTTTACATTGCCACCAGTTATGAACGTGTTCCTAATTCTCCACATCATTTCTAACACTGGTAATTTTCTGTTTTTTTTTTTTAATAGTAGCCATTCTAATGGGTGTGAAATGATATCTCATTGTAGTTTTGATTTGCATTTCCTTGATAGCTAATGAAACTGAGCATCTTTTCATGTGCTTTCTGGCCATTTGCATATCTTATTTGGAAAGATATCTATTCAAGTATTTATTAGTCTTTTTATCCTTTTGTTTTTAAGTTGATGGGTTTCTTTTCCCCTCTCTTTTTTTTCCCCCATTATACCACCATAGGATTAAATTATTGGTCTTTTCAGAGAATTAAGTCTTGGTTCTCTTTATCAATCCTAACATTCTTACATTAATTTTGGCTTGTAATTTCATTATTTTCTTTATTTGATTTTGCTAATGTTTGTATATTTTTTAATCTTAAGGCAAATATTTAGTCATTTTATTTCTTCTTTAATCCCAAAACACTGAAGACTATGAAAATTTTCTCTTTGGTTGTACCCCACATATTTTTATATCTTTTATCTTCATTTGCTAAACACTTTATTGCCCTTTCAATGTATTCTATAATTCAAGATTTATTTTTGAGAATTAATGTTTTATTTTCAAGTTTAATTTTAAATTTTGTCATATATATATTTTTTAATCTTATTTTTGTAAAAGAAGAGGGAATGAGGCTTCTGCATTTTTTATTTTTGAAATGTATGAAAGTTTTGTTGTAGGGACCACAAAAAAAAAGTGTGGATTCTACTTCTTGAGAATATAAAGAGAGACATATAACTCCAAGCTGTGGAGAATGCCATCAGAAATATTTGTTTTTATTTTAACAGAGATAAATAGCTTCTAAATAGAATAGTACTTGCCAGCTAGTATAATAAAGAGAAACATTTTAAAATATTAAAATATTGCGATTTCCCAATTGTGATGATTATATATATCATGGGTAAAAGATCTGAACAGACACCTCACAAAAAAAGCTATATAGATGGCAAATAAGCATATGAAAAGATGCTCAACATCATAAATCATCAGGGAATTACAAATTAAAACAAAAAATAAAATACTACTACACACCTGTTTCAATTGCTAAAATCCAAAATACTGACTATACAAATTGTTGATGAGGAGCAACAGGAACTCTCATTCCTTGCTATTGGTAATACAAAATGGGACAGTCACTTTGGAAGACAGTTTGGCAATTTCTCAAAAAGGTAAACAGGTTTCTCAAACAATCTGGCAATCATCCTGTAAGGTACTTAGCCAAGAGAGTTGAAAATTCCTGTCCCCACAGAAAACCTGCTAATGAATGTTTATAGTAACTTTATTCATAATTGCCAAAATTGGAGGCAACCAAGATGTGAATGGACCAACAATCCATGGTAAAATCATACAATGAAATATTATACCTTGATAAAAACACTGGGCTGTGAAATCATGAAAAGACGCTGCAAAGGCTTAATGATATTGCTAAGTGAGGGAAGCCAGTCTGAAAAGGTTACAAACTGTACATTTCCAACTAAATGACATTCTGGAAAAAGCAAAACTACAAAGACTGTAAAATATCAATGGCTGCCAGGAGATCCAGGGAGGAAAGGAAGGAAGACTAGGTAGGTGGTGAATCTATTCTGTACGATGCTTTAGTGATAGATACATGGTATCAGGCATTTGTGAAAACCCATAGAAGTGAACAACACAAAGAGTGAACATTACTGTAAAGTACAGACTTTAGTTAATAATAATATATTGATTCTGGTTCATCAATTGTAGCAAATGTAGCATACTAATGCAAGGTATCAATAATGGGGAAACTGTGTTTGTGTGCTTTGTGGGGGATAGTATATGGGAATTCTCTGTACTATCTGCTCAGTTTTTCTGGAAACCTAAAACTGCTCTAAAAATAGGCTATTAATTTTTTTAATAGTTAAAAAGAAAGGTTTTAAAATAATGCCATTTCCCAGGTTAATCATACAGACATTACTGCATGACATTACTCATTCTGATGCTATTATTTTAAGAAGATAAAAATTATTCTAACTTAATATTTAATATAATGTGGACATTGAAAAGCCATTGTCTTATTTCTCAGCTACTTTAAAAATATTAAGATAATTAAATAACTTATTAAATAATTATTGTGAAAATTAAAAAAGTTTTTAAAAATTATATCAGCTGATTTAAATATTCGATAGTAAGTGAACTAAACTTTTCTTAGATATCCTTTACTCAAAGCATATAAAGTTTTAATGTAATTTATAGATTTAAGTTAAACACTTCACGTAACCATTTTCCTATTGCAATCAATTTTTAAATAATATAATTTCTAGAGTTTATTTTCTAAAAACAAGTACAATAAAGTTTCTGAAACCTTATATTTTTTACAATTAAGAATTATATTATTTTAATCTATACAACTGTTTATATCTATGATTACAATATGTTGTTGTCGTTTTTATTTGCATATTTAACAGGTATTGCTTTACCAGATAGATGTTCTCAATTACCCTTGAGATGTTTGATACTAGGAAAAGAACACTTAAAATGAATCAATTTGAAGTCGAAACCAAAATTTCATAGGATGTTGAGAACCAAAGTTATTTATTTATTTATTTATTTAAAATTTTTAACACTTTTTAAAAATTAAAGTTAAAAGATCACAAGGAATGTTACATAAAAAACATAAGAGGTTCCCATATAATCCACTCCAAAGTTTTTATTGAAACTTTATTTACACTGAAAAATGAAAAGTAATTTTAAAATTTGTAAAAGTAATTTGATATTCCTTTTCATGAGATTTGTGAATTACAAGTTAACCTTTAGGGTGGCATAAAAAAGAAAAAATCTTGACTCAAGGAGACATTTTTTTAAAGAAATAGTACACTGCAACATCATTCCCTGGGCTTATGGTGACATGGACAATATTACCAGAAAGAGGATAATTTAAATTATGTCATATTAAGCAAGAGAGAGAGAGAGAGAGAGACAGAGACAGAGACAGAGTGTCAGTTTCAGGGCTATGGCTTTCCCAAAGGTCAATTTTAATTCTTCAAACTTCAAATCCATTCTCTTTTGAAGAACCTGTCATTAAATGATTGTTGTAACTAATGTCACTCTATCAAATCCTCATTAGGTATGGTCTTTTGGTGGAATTTCAGCAGATCCCAACATTACTTTCATTTGGTTCTTGAAATATTACATCTTTTCCAATGTTTGAAATTTCACTTTGTATTATATTCAAATAATATTTTAAATTAACAAAGGTAAGCAAATGAATAGGGATACTTGTATTAAGCAGGGAAGGATGTTTGAGAGCAGACATTGTAGAACTGACCTACCAAAGGAGCTGCTTTCTCTAAAGTTGTCCCTGGAAATACTGAGAATGAGTGCTTGAGCTGATATCCAAGGTATAGGGTGTCAGAATCAGGAATCTACCACTGCTTCTGCTGTTGCCACCACTACTATAACTGTCTCTCAACACTTGGGATACGAGAGAATAGACACTCCTGATGCCAAAAAGCCTCATGTCTGCACAATATGTTTTGCCAACAGCCAGAACACACCAAGGAGCCCCAGATAGCCTCTGATTTACTTCCACGTTCTAGTGTGCTTCTGATTTTACTTGATAGCTGAGAGTTAATTTTCAACCAAAATTCTCAATGTAAAGGAGTGTGAGAAATGCATTTATTAATTGAGGTAAAATTCACATAATATAAAATTAAACATTAACCATTTTAAAACCATTCAATGACATCTGGCACAGTCATAATATTTCGCAACTATCACCACTATTTTGTCCCAATACATTCCAAAAGGACACCTTGTATTAGCAATTGCTCCTCATTTCCCCCTACCTCTCAGCCCCTTGCAACCACTTATCTACCTTATGTTTCAATGGATTTACCTATTATAGATGTATCGTAGAAATAGAGTCATGCAATAAATGAAATTTTGTGTCTGACTTCTTTCCCTTAGTAATGTTTTCAAGGGTTATCCACATTGTAGTGTGTATCAGTACTTCATTTTTCAATGGCTAAATAACATTCCATTGTATGGCTGTAACACATTTTTTAATCCATTCATAAATTGAAGGATATTGGGGTTGCTCCCTACTTTTGGCTATTGCATATAGTGCTGTTATAAACATTGTGTACAAGTATTGGTATTGATGCTTGCTTTCAATTTTGCTTTCCAAGATTTGCGTGGTAATGTGCCATGGGAGAAAAGTGGATAGTTTTGGAGCTGGCCAATCCATAGAATCTATTGCAGAAGAATTGCATTTTATTTATAATCCTATTTGAGATAATCTTTAAGTTGTTCTAGTTTATAATGTTAGACAAACCCTAATTTTATAATTATAAGAAGTAACTCTCAGGGTTTGTTTAAACTTAAATTAGTATTTTCTATTCATTGTACTTTATTAAAATATTACACTGTTATATATCTACACATATATGTATATAGGTATGTATATGTGCATATATATTCATTCTTTTCAAAAGTAGCTTAAAGCTAGGGTATATAGCATTCATGGGGTTTCCCTCAAAATCACCACAATCTGAAATCATCCTTTTCATTATCTTTTGTATCAGTAGATATGCTGTATGTTTCCTAATTGCTTGATATTTAAATCACCTCAGGAAATGTTAATTGTCCTCTTAATATATTCTTGGCTCTGTAATAGACCCCGAGGCTTCAACAATAAATGCCTCATCTTACTCCCAAAGATTTATAGTCTAACATACTCTAATAAAACTGAATAAGCACTATGCCAAAAATATAAACGAAGTATCATAAAAGAAAGTCATTATTTCTGTCTGGATATGGAGAATCAGAGTAAGTTTCACAGAGGCAGTTGTAGTTTCCCAGATCTCCCAGTTTCCTGGTTGGAAAAAAATAGTGGGTTCCTGGAGATATTCTAAGTAAAAGGCAAAGCAAGGGCACAGATAAGAAACCAGCTTTTCACTTTTGTAAGTTAAGTATCATAGTATACATTAAGGATTGAATCATGTACCCCACAAAAGATACATTCAAATCTTACTCTGTTTTCCGGTGGGTGTGTACCCATTTGTAAATAGGTCCTTTGAAGATATTACAGTTTAGGTTTCACCAAAATGAATGAGGGTGAGTCTTAATCCAATGTGGCTGTAGTCCTTACAAGCAAAGGAAACTGGACACAGAAGTCAGCAGAAATGAGAGGTGCAGATACCAGGAGACAGGCATCCACCATATGATTGAGGTTTGCTAGACCACTATAAAACTCTGAGAGCATAAGCTCTGCCAATACCATGATGTTGAACTTCTAGCCTCTAAAACCAGGAAACAATAAATTTCTGTTGTTTAAGTCAACCCATAGTCTGGTATTTGTTATAGCAACTTTGGCAAACTAAGACGGTATATCACTACTTTTGGCAGAGAAAGCAGCAAAAGTAGGATGGAAAGAAAGATTTGTTCAGAAATGTAAAGAACCTTGAATGCCATGAATTTGGACACTCTCTTGTTCTTAATTCTGGGCTATGACCCCACATGACCCTGCATATGGATTGAAGAATGGATCTGAGGATCAGAAATGCAATTAGAGATCTGTACTGAATTTATAAATTTTCTTGGACAGGAATTCAGTTTAAGTAATGCTATGTCATTAGTAATTCATCAGTGATTTCATTAAGAAAATAATTTAAACTTTTTGGTATACGATGGATTCCCTGGTTGTTAATCATGCAAATACATGGAGCCATTACTGTTACTCTCCACTTTCATGTGGTTATGATAGCATTTTCCATGTTGTAATGCTTATGAGATAGTGAAAAAATTCATAATTGTTATAATCAGTGACTATATCAAACTTAGATCTAAAATCAACATTTACTTTTTTAAATGCAGTTATCCCTTCCACATCACAGAGTTAGGGGAGCAGTGCCTCCGCAATGTGGAAATTCCGCATAAAAATTTTTGGCCCTCCCTACCAGAGAAGAAAAGTCTGATTTTTTTTTCCTTTATGGGGTGTTTACAGTACCTTATCATAAAGTTGGGTTAGTATTTGGTCATGTGCAATATTATACAATATTATACATTTATTTTATGCATTTCTTGAATTTCTAAACTTTTTCTGTGTCATCTGATGGCCTTCATGTATCATCTGTAGCTTCTGCAAAACTACCCCAAAATTCCTGCTTAATTTCTTTTGCTGACCATGATTTATGGAAACCCTAATTGAGAAAGTTGCCATGTGTAAGAGATAACTATACAACATAATTGGGTTGAGGCTTAGTGGGTTTTCATTTGGAAAGCATGTCCAGTATTTAAATCCCACAGAATAATAATCTTTAGGTATAATTAAATATTAAATGTGCTCATGTGCTCAGGTGGCATTTAGTAAAGGTTATATTAGGCTAAATGTACCCAGGCATGCTGTGTTAATTTGATAAAACCCAAAAGAGATACAAAGCTTGACTAGTGTAGACTTATGGAGTACTCAGTAAGGCTCCAGAGAATTTTGGTTCTTTAAAGCTCAAGTGAAAAGGGACATTTTGCTTATATGAATACAAGTAAAAATTTGATTATTTGCATGCTGTCCAGTGAATCAGACTAATGCTGTATATTACAACTGCCATTCCTCCTAAAGTTATTTAAGCATGCCTTAAGTCTACAATGTCATAAAATCTTTTTTTTTCCAAATGAGTTAGCCAGATGGTTGCCTTAACTTTTTAATTTTTATTCATCCTGAAGAGCTGAATACCCAGAGGTCATTAACTGTAAGACTTAGGTTTACAAATACAAAAATATCAGCATGAACAAAATGTGAATTACATCCATCATCTTTCCTCTTGTTTGGATGTGTTTTAACTGCTTTCCTACTGAGCACATTAAGTGAAACAAGGAAACTGTAAAGAGGACAGAAGAGCACTTACTACTATTTTTAAAAAATTCATGGCCTCAGAATAAATGAACTGTTCTAAGAAAGAAAACAAAACAGACAAAAAACAGAGGCAAGTCAGTTGAACTTATTTTAATGAAAAAATATCAATTGATGTGAAATATTTTATATCTGTACTTTTTTGTTTTAATAGTTACAGAAAAATAAAAGTAAAGATGTAATGATGATGATACTGATGACAATGATGATGATGATGGATATTGGTTGCTTACCCAGCACTTCACCCTTCCCTCTTTTCCTGCTAACACTAATTTTCTTTCTGGCATCTATCCCTACCCTGATTTTTAGCAACCATGTGCTTTGAGGGATTGGCCCTAGCTCAGGAATGAACTCTAATGTGTCTAAATCATTAAGGACATTCCATCCACAGTTACCAATTGGTTTAGGAACCCAAGCCAATGATAAACAGATTAGGGGATACCCTGGCAGTTGAGATTGATTCTGGAAAGAGCACAAGGCAGATTTGGGCCAATGAACTGTAAGGAGAATTTTGAAAGCAGATTTTGGGAAACTCTTCCTTATTCTTTTTGTTTTCTTTTTTTTTTAAGATTTATTTTTTATTTATTTCTCTCCCTCCCCAGCCCCCCCAGTTGTCTGCTCTCTGTGTCCATTTGCTATGTGTTCTTCTGTGACTGTTTCTATCCTCACCAGCTACACTAGGAATCTGTGTTTGTTTTTGATGTATCATCTTACCGTGTCAACTCTCCGTGTGTGTGGCACCATTCTCGGGCAGGCTGCACTTTCTTTCGTGCTGGGCGGCTCTCTTTACAGGGCGCACTCCTTGTGCATGAGGTTTCCCTATGCGGGGGACACCCCTGCGTGGCAGGGCACTCCTTGTGCGCATAAGCACTGCACATGGGCCAGCTCCACATGGGTCAAGGATGCCCGGAGTTTGAACCGCGGACCTCCCATGTGGTAGGCGGATGCCCTATCCATTGGGCCAAATCCACTTCCCATGTTTTCTTTATTTTTAAAGAAGCTTTAGATTAAATAAATGTTATATAAAAATACAGCGGATTCTTATATACCCCAGACCTTTCCCCTTCCATAGTTTTCCCCATTAACAGCATCTTTCATTAGTGTGGTACATTTGTTACAAATGATGAACACATATTGAAGCATTGCTATTAACCATAGCTATAGTTTACATTATGGTTTACACTTTGCACCACACTATTTTATAGGTTTTGATAGAATTTATAATGTTTTTTATCTGCCATTGCCATATCACGTAGAACAATTCCAATGTCCCCAAAATGCCCCACGTTACACCTGTTCTCCATGTGAGTTTCTCTGCATGCCCATGTGTATGTGTCTCTGTGAATTGTGTCTCCTTTTGTGTTCCTCTTTGTCTCTGTCTCTCTTTATTTCTGGGTACATCTCTTTCTCTGTGTCTGTGTCTCTCTGTATGTGTATATCTGTCTGTCTTTTTCCATGGTTGTATTTTTCGTGTGTCTCTGAGTGTATATGTCTTTGTGTGTGTGTCTCTCTGTATCTCTGTATGTGTGTCTCTCCTGCATTGCTGTATGTATCTCTATGTGTCACCTTTCCTCTGTGTCTGTTTGCTTGTAACTCTCTGTGCAAGTCTCTCTTTATGTGTGTCTCTCTCTTTGTGGCTATTTCTTTGACACATTACTGAGGGGGAAAAACAAGCAGTCAAATAGACCTTTGGCTCCTTCTTCATCTATACCCCAAACAAACAAGAACATGATAAAGCCATGTCGAAATTCCAGGGACTTAAGTGACTGATATTCTTTGAGAGTTTCAACCAGTCAATAGAACTTTCATTCCTGGAATTGGAATCCTCCTACCATGGTTCCTTCAGAGAAATATTATGTATGACTGGACAAGAAATGAATCTCTCATCTGATGGGGCAATCCTGTGTCACTGAGTGCCTTGTGATGATCTCATGGTATCAGCAACACGCTTTTGTAGCACTTGTCACAAACTCATACAACTCCAGAGAGAAAACTCCCAACACTGAGTGTAAATGTATTACTCACTTATTATCCTAATCTTAAAATAATCCTATTTGCATATACATATGACAACCTAGTCATTTCACTTCTATCTCCTTAATGACTCTTATCATCACAAATCTTCCCTAGGGCATGGCCATAGAGCACAACCACACCACATTCATTGATGGGCACCTGCAGCTTCCTTCATCTGCAAAGCACTTTTTGCAATACTAACCTTGAAATTGACTGGCAGAACCCTCTTTGGCCGTATTTTGCCCTTGCACCTAAGGATCCTGTGCATTGTTTAATGAATTCCTGAAACATGAAAATAAAGAGATCTGTCATGTCCTGATCTGAAAGTTTTAGTTGCTGTTTCACTCCTCCCAGGGGTGCACCCAGCTTTTCCCTTCTTAGTAATTTTCTGCTTCTCTGCATGGAGACTTTAATTCCACTTACCATCCCTTTCTCAGTCTCTGGAAGCTCCAACACTAACTTCCTCAATCCATTTCTGCTTTATTACTTTCTGTAGCAGTTTTTGATAAAATATGGTTCTGATATCTCCAAAAGTAATTTTTAAATCTGCTTACCAAAATGTGGTTAATGAGTAAGATAGTAGTAAAGGATAGCAATGATCTGTAGAGTTCTGGAAAGTAAAGTATTGGATGTTAAATCCCTGGGTCCCAATCTTTCTGCTGGCAATGCAGCCTTGGAGAAGATAACTTTTCCAGGCTTCCTTTGTCCATGTGAAAAATGAAGAATTAGATGTTATAATCATTAAGAATTGCTAAGGCCCTAAAAATTTGTAGTCATTGTAGAAAGCATTTTTCACTGAAATGAAAATACTTATTACCATTCAACTCATGGCATTAAGGAATTAAAAATCATAATCCCTCCAGGTAAAAGAATCATTCATCTCTCAGCCACACAAAAATTAGTTTATTTTCTCAAAATAAATTTGCATTTATATTTTGTAGATGACTTCTAATTTGGTTTAGTTTGTGTTTTCTAAATTAGACTTTTGTAAAACTTTTACCGAAAAAATAATCTAATTGACCAGAACTCATTTCACTGCTAAAAGGGCTAATATCATCTCCCATTATGAATCCCAACAATTTAGTTTATATTCATTTATTTCCAGTACATTAGTAGCCTTTTTTGCACACATGAGAAGTTTGAATCTCACATATTTAGACTAGAGCAAATTTACTGAGATCAAATTCAGTACTGAGCTTTTTAAGTCACAAAATAACAGTCCTGTTTAAGATCATAGGACATCGAGTACATTAATGCCTTTTGGCTTTCTATTTAGTTTTTGTGAAAATGAAATTGTAATCTTCTTTGGAAGTTTAGAATGCTATATCTTAAGCCTTTGAGAATATCTTTCCTTAGAAATCATTTTGGTCCAAAGGCACAACCAAATAGTGTAGAAAATATATTGTGAAAGAAAAGAATATAAAATTCTTGGTTAATACTTGAATAGGGAGAGTAGAGTGTTTGTTAAGCAAGGTTGAAAATATTTCAATGGACATATCCAAGAACATACATTTTGGGTTTTGAAATCAATATTAAAAGACTTCTGGCTTCAGAGAATTCTACCAAAGTGCCTTGATAATATTATTAGCTAAGTTTTCTAAGCTGAATCATTGTGCATGAGAAAATTCTGCTATAGCACAATGCACTCAATTAACTTGGGCCCAATAGCTCAAATAGAAAAATAGAGTCAAAGTTAAGAGAAAATGTAACATATGTTTAAAAAGTTGAAACAAATCCCAAAAATTATATATTTCAAATTTTTATGCCTTTTTTTTTACCTGTTTGAATTACCATATGACTGATAGGGAATTAAAATATTACTACAATTATGCCTATCTTTTACTGTTAGTATTTGTACCAGAATATTTACTTTATGTATTTGGATACCTTGCTATTTGTTGGATATAAATACATTCAAGATTGTCACATATCCGTCTCCCTTCCATTATTATATAATTCTGTTTTCTTCTTTCACATCATGATGTTTCCCCTAAATTTAGCTGACTTAAATATGAGAAGAAGAAAAGCAAGGGCGGTGATATTAATATGATACTATTTATATATATGCTAATATTGATGTATTTTAAAATATTAAAAATTTTCATTTATATCACATATTTTTATTATTTATATATTTATAGATGATAGATTATTTTAAACTTTGCATTTTGCTTTAAAGATGCCTTTTGAATAAGTAGGAATTTACATAGTACTTTTATTTTTTGAAATTATAGATTTAATCGATGTTTTGCCTTTCTACTTCTTGTGACATAATTTTTTCTATCTCAGCAAGTAACAAGTTTGTATATTAAATGTCCATTATCTAACCAAGGATTGTGCAGAGTAATAGGGATACTAAATAGAAAGTGATAGGACCAGGTTTTTCAGTTTTTCTTCTTTTATTGAATTAACTATACTTCTTTAAATTAAAAAATTGAGTTCTATTTGTAACCTTAATGCTGTATGTAAATATGGTGCTCATTATCTTAAAACTTCTCTAGCCATTATTAATCCTTTATATAACTCCAATAGCCTTCAAAAACTTTGGATTTGATTATACGGTAAACAGAAATGTTGTATTTTATGATTTTTATCTTCTCATTCCTCCACCACTCAATCAACCTAATTGGAGCTGTGAAAACACTAGGAGGTTTTATATTGTGTATTTTTTGTAATATATTTCTTTCAACACTTAGGCAACTATAACCAGATACAGTTATTGCTATCAGTGCTTTTATTTACTGACCTTTTCAATAAATGGATCTGTCAGCAACCATTTCATCAATAACTTCCCCACTCAAAAATTCTTTTTGATATTCAGACTTCAATACCTGAGGTATCTTTTTGAGAAAATTTTGAAGAAAAGATGTATTGCTTAACTATTCAAAGCCATATATAATAATTCTTTCTTCTTCCTCAATATATGAACATCAATGTGGTTGCTTAGAAAATCCTTGGAACATTTCAGTCACTCCTAGAATTTCTCACTTAATTCTACTATTCATTTATTTCCAAAGGTATGATTTTCTCCATTCGTATCCTGTAAATTTATTTATTTTATTACATTATACATAGAATTTTATGAAATTATATGGAAGTCATGATGGCAACCATAAATAACCTGCTTCATCACTTTCTCCAGGCACTTCTATGATTTGCACTTATGCTTCCTTTTAAGTTAGACATTGTCATGGAACTTGGTTTGGCCAATAAATAGTGAGTGGATGGAACATATGTTAATTCTGTGTGAAAGCTAAAAAGTCATGTACAAATTACCATGTCCCTCTCCCTTTCATGGTTAAAAATGTAGAAATGGAACTTTTGTTAGCTTGAGTCCTTGAGGGACTATACAAGGTATAATCTTTCTCTCTGCCAGTAGTTTTCATTGGATTTTTTTTAGCACAAGCAAGAAGGTAATTTTAGCTATATTTAGTTTTGAAGGTTGTTTGCTACTTCAGCATAATTGACCTATCCTGACTGACAAGGACTATATTCCTCCTTGCTAACTGTATGTACAACACAGGGAATCCTATCTATTTTTAGGTAATTTTTAAATAGCCAATCTAGAGGAAGTATCCTCAATTATATGTGTGATTATCAATCTTGCACTAGTTAGTCTTTCTTCTTCTCTCATACTTTTTAGGATTCAAAGGTCAGATCTCTGAGATTAGTTCTGCAGATGCATCAACTTCTCTATGGTGGAGCTATGAAATGTTCTTAATTGCCTACATTTTGGTGAAGCACATAGAAATATGGTTTGGATCAAGGGATGTAATGTATATTATACTCATCTCTTTATTTAACTTCTCTAGGTTCTAGATAACTTTCACATTTATTTTCCTTTGTCCAACTTACTTATTATAATATAGATTCTGCCCTTCACTGATTTCAACAGAATTTTTAGTTCATTTAATGCAATATTCACTATGCCACAATATTTTCAAAATCTGCTATCTGGTATCACACATGATACAAGGGCTCCCCTGGCATTCATTTACCAGCAATCAAATACTCAGGTGAGAAAATCCTTATGAATCCCTAAAGGAATGTCAGCATCCAGGAAATTATTATAACAAAACATTGAAAGTTGTTAAGATAGCAAGTTGTTATGGCAAACTCATGAAAATTGGTGGGAAGACATTGGAAAATGAACAAAGGTTAATAATCAGTTGGTTAGGATAGAACATTCTGGATATTTTTAATATTTTATATCATTTATTTTCAGAAAAATCCCCCACTTACAGTTTTACAGAGGAGGAAAATAAGGTTCATCATATTGAAGAATATGACAGGGATCTCGTATACCAACTAACCTGCAGAATGGAAATGAAACTCATCCTTATTATTTCTACATCATTTTGTCTTCAGAGAAGCAGATTTTCCACTCAAGGCCAATGGATATGTCCTCTAAGAACCTTATAAATGCTTTCAGTGTCTAAATTATGTTCGGATAATTTCTCTGTGTTCATGTCCTTATGCAATCTAGGAAGTGGTTAGGACGCACACACTCACTAGGAGTAGCATTTCCTGATCTAGGGTCAAGCCCTGGTGTTACTTCATTGCTCTCTACTGTTTCATTAGGTAATAAGGTCATGGTTCTTGCTTTCGCTTTAGCCTTTCTTACAGAAGTGCGCCCAGCATTACAGTTGGCGACAACTCAGGCTTGGTTGGAAGGTAATTTCTGACCAAAGCACTAATCAGAAGTTCTCCAGTTCTTTTTAATTCTTAAAGCATTTTAGAACCAGAGTTATAAGGGACAAGACATATTTTGGGGGGATATTCTTTTTGAAATAACAGTAATTTATGGGTGCTCATAACCTTTTCTCTAAAGTTGGGAAAACCCTCCATAAACCTTTGAAGTTAAAGCATCCTCCGGTACTTGTAGTGTAAGTATGGTTTAGACATAAGGATTACAGTGTAGGATTAGTGAGGGGGATGGCATGGTGAAAGATCTAGAGCTGCACTGTCCAATACAATATAGTTACTCAACACATATGGTTACTTAAATTTTAATTAATTTATTAAATGAAAAACACTAAAAATTCACTTCCTTAGATGCAAAAGCCACATTTCAAATGTTCAATGACCACATTTGGTTAGTGGCTCCTCTATTGGGTACTGCAGAAATAGATTACTTCTATTATCTCAGAAAATGATATTGGCTGGCACTGTTTTTGAGGGAAGGAAGCCAGCTGCCATGTTGAGAGTTGTTTTGTAGACAGCCAGGTGGGAAGGAGTTGATGCCACTAGCCTGTAACAAGCAAGGATTTGAGGCCTTCCAACAGTCATGCAAGTAAGGATGGAAAGAATTCTCCACCAGTTGAGCTGGACTTTGTTATGACTTCAGGGCCACCTTTGATTGCAGCTTCGTGAGACACTCTGAGCTAGAATTACCAAGGTAAGCTGCAACCAGATACCTACCCAAAGAAAATTAAGATGCTGAATTTTGGGTACTATGTTACAAATTGTTAATACAGTAGATCAGCATAAAAGGAGTATGCTGGTGATCCCCCTTGGCTCATAATGATACATCTGGATGAAACTGACAGAAAATACTATCTGACTGATTCAAACCAAAGAAGGAAGCACTGGCACATGTAATTGAATAGTCTAGATGCGGGAATGATTTCAGGCCAGGTAGTATTGTAATCCAAGTGATGGCCTCAGAATTCTGACTCAGGTTTCCTCCACTTCTTGGCTCTATGTTTTCTGTGCTGACATTATTCTCAGGCTTCATGTGATGGCAGGATTGTTGCCAGCAAGTTCAGAGCTACATCTTCTTGGTTTAATGGCAGCACAAATTGTAGTATTGCTTTCCCAACAGTCTCTGCATAAGCTCTTTTGTGCCTTACTGGCCCCACTTGGGCCACTGTCTATCCCTGAACCACTGACTGTTTTCAGGGAAATGGGAAATGGATGTTCTTTTTTGCCAACCAGAGTTACATAGCCACCTTGGAGTAAAGGTTTGGGAATAAGATTACACTTTCACATGGCAAAAGACTGAAAAATGTGAGCAGTTCCTCAAGAGGACAATAGAGGTACAGTTTCCAGAAGGGTGAATGAATCCTATGTGTCAAAATTAAAAACAAACACATTAGAAAGCAAATGTCCATTATAGCTTTCTCTGACTTACCCACTCTTATTCCTTGTTCCAGTCCAAGCCCTTGCCTTTTTAGCCTCTACACCTAATATTGAAAGGTGAATGCAGATTCCATAGAGGTCCTGAAGAGAGGATGGGGGTAAGGGGTGGGATGGGGTGCAGGATTTGTATCTTGAAGGTTGGGAGATTCTCTAGATGACCGCAACAATGAAAAACCTGGTTTATCGGGTCTTAGATCTTCTCATTCTGCCTTCAAAGTGAGCAAAAGTTCTCCCAGGTTGAGCAGCTCTACTACAGTTAGGTCTGTTTTGTTTTCCGTTGAAGACCATATGACTCTTTTGTGCTTCTCTTTTTTCTCCTGTCCAATAGAGACTCTGGGGTTCCCTCTGCTTCTTCTCACAAAGATAATGATACCATGTAAGTGTCATGGTTACTGACATTTTGTCCAATCAATTTGTGTTTGAAATTCTTTGTAATGCTTTGACACCTTTTTTTTTTTTGGTGAGAAATTGTGTCCATGGGCATTGGTTTTATAATGTAATTTCCTTCTCTGATTTCACGTGGGGATTCTTAAACTCTGACAACATTCTGTCAGCTTCCCAGAATCTGCCCTTCATTTTGAGAGTTTTTCTTGGTGAAGAATTTTAAAGGAAAAGTCATTATCCCTTAATTTTTTGAAGACATCATCCAGTGTCTTCAGCTCCCATTACCGAGTAGCTCTTGATGTCTGGATGCTTTAATGACTTCTACTGTTCTTTCATGTTCTGCAGTTTTTCTTTGTTGTGACCAGAAGTATATTTTTTAATTAATTGTGCTTCTTATATCTGATAATTGTTTTTTATTCACTTCTGGAAAATTTACAGCATGAAATATTCTTTCCATCCCCCTTCACTCTCTTCTATCTGGATTTCCAATGAAATGCTGTTAGGATTTCCCTTTGATCATTGGTTTCAACTAAACTTTCTTTTATAGCTTCACTTTATTTATGAACTGAATGACATGTATTTCTGCGAATAGCTCTGTAATTCTTTTAAGAAAAAAGAGCAGTCTCTTTTCTGCACATTCTTCTACCACAGGTCCTGCCTCTCAGAGACAACCACCTTAAACTTTGAGCTATTTCACTCATTACTGGCCTCCATATTTTAATACAATGTATTTTATTAATATTCTTTAGTTTATTAAAGACATTTAATCTTATCTCTTACTATGGAGGATGAGTATCTGAGTTTCACAACCACCCTCATTTTCATCTGGACATCAATTAAAACTATATCATGGGAAGTGGACATTGGCTCAAGTGATTGGGCTTCTGCCTACCATATGGGAGGACCTGGGTTCAATCCCTGGGGTCTCCTGGTAAAAAAAAGAAAAGAGAAAGTATGCCTGTGTGGTGAGCCAGTGCCTGCACAGCAAGCTGCGTGCCCACATGAGTGTCCATGTGGCAAGCTGAGTGCCTGCACGGAGAGCCAAGTGCCCATGCAGTGAGCCAGTGCCTGTGCAAGTGAGTCACACAGCAAGATGATGATGCAACAAAAAAGAGACAAAGGGGAGAGTCAAGGTGAAGCACAACAGAACCAGGAACTGAGGTGGTGCAAGTGACAGGGAACCTCTTTCCACATCAGAGGTCTGCAGTGAATCTTAGAGGAAAAAAATGAGAAGAGAAGACAAAAAGAGAAAAGATACAGAATATCACACAGCGAATGGACACAGACAGCAAAAAACCCACAACACAGCAGGGTGGGGGGAGGGAGAGGGAAAAAACTATATCATAATTTGGTTAAATTAATTTTTGGAACATACATTATTATGATTTTGTAACTATTGTTTGCTGTAATGCAAAACAATATTCCCTAATTGTGTTTCCTTTCCTGCACAGCAGCTTGTTTTATCTGCTGTCAATAATTTTCTCACCTTTTGCTTGTATGGATTTTCTCTGTACCAGTCTCTCAAGCTTGTTTACCATATGGCCAGAAGTATGGAATAATAGTTTGCCTTTTCCCCTGGAGACTTCACTCCTATGATGCTCCATCCTACTAGTCTAACTTAACTGCCTCTATTTTCTGGATATAATATTTTCCTTTTCCTTTGTAGATTTTTCCCCTCTCATTTTGGTAAGAACACATTTTCATTGACTTCCTAGAAAGAGTGCATGAGAGGTGATATTTTTGAGAACTTACATATCTAAAAATATTTTTAGTCCATTCTCTTCTTGATTAATAGCTTATCAGGGTAGAGAATTTCGTTTTGAGGCCATTCTCTGTTGGAACTTTGAAGTATTCTTCACTGTCATGTCACATCCTTTGTTGTCAGTGAGAATACCAATGTCCTTTTGATTACTCTGGATTTTGTGTGGGTGTTGCTCTTGTCTTGACACTTGCAGGTATTTCCTTTTAGTCACTGTTATTCTGGAATGACATACAAATGTGCTTTACTGTGGATCTTTTTCATTCTATGATCATATAAATTGTGGACCCTTTCATTAAAAACCATGGTCATTTAGCTTGGAGCAACTGCTGAAAATGTTTTAAAAATAATTTGTCCTCCATATTGTCCCCTCTTTCTGGAAATTGTAATCAGTTGGATCCTGGTCTTCTTGGACATAGTCTGCAATTATCCAATCTTTCATCTCCAACTACTCATCATTTTATCTTCTGGCTTTACTTTCTAAAAGATTCTCTAATCTTTATTTTCCAAATATTCTATTGAAATTTTGGAAAATCATTTTTGATTTTCATGAGCACTTTACTTTTCTTTGATTGTTCCCTTTTGTGGTAATTTTTTGTTAATTAAAATAATTGTGCTAGCTCACTGAATATATTATTAGTAGTTTGCTTTTTAAAAGTTTCTTCTGCTTCCTTTTGTTTTCCTTATTTTTTATTTATTTTAAATGTCTTTATGTATCATGTGTGAGGCCTTCCTTAAATGTTCAGTGGTTTGGACTTTCTATTTTTATTTAAAAATAAGACTTTAGATGATTGGAATCTGTGTGTATGGTGGTAGGGGGCATAGGAATTAAAGGTTGATTAGGTGATATGTTTTTGTGGGATGGGAACCTCAAATTAGGATTGCCAGATTTTGAAAATAACAATATAGGACTCCAGTGCAATTTAAAATTCAGATAAGCAACAAATAATTTTTTTCAAGCATTCAATATTTGGAGCATATTTACTAATATACTAAAACATTATGCTGTTTATCTGAAATATAGATTTCACTATCTTGTGTGATATCTTGCAAAACTACCTCAAAGGTCTTTCCTCAAAGGTCTTTAGTTTCTCTTTCCTGGGTTTATGTTCAGGGCTGCTAGAATTTCTGGACCCAGGTATCAGGATTATGGTTGGCATGAGCTGGGAGTTTAAATCTGTTCTGCATGAAGATTTTAGTTCATCTCTGCACCTCAACCTTACCCTCTGCTATATTTGGATTCCTTAAATCAGAGTATCTTGAGTTGAATTTCTCCAGACTATAAAGTTTAACCCTTAAATCCCCTTGGGGGAAGGTGTAGAAAGTAGGAGGGTAATTTGATTCTTCAAAGTATGGATTGGAAACCAGGATGGGGATGTAATTACGCATATTTTAAACAGTCCCTCGGTGCCAGATTCAAGTCTTATTTCACATATTTTCTCATCTGATGTTTGCAAATTCTGTGTTTTCCATTGGGATTTGCAGAGCGAATGGACTTTCTTCTCCAATCTCTCCTTACTGCAGCCTAAATGAATAACTGCCAAATTCAGCTAAGTCAATTATCATTCCTCCATTTGATTCTGCTTCATAAACTGTGATGTACCTTCCTTTACTATCCTTTACTATCATTGACCTCATGTAAGTCGTTTAGTTTTAGTGGCATTTTGGAAGAGAAAGGAGATAAAATATGTTTTCATTGAATCCCACATTTTTATTGTAGATATGTGCCAGGACTAGATTTATTTTCTCATCGACATTAGAAAGTATTTATATAGCACTCAGAAGTTTTTAATGTATTTACAGTATGGGAAGTTTTGTTTTGTTTGCTGGGGGCGTGCTGCAATTCCTATGTGACTGAGGGAGTAGTCTATTCCTAATGGAATTGCTCTTAAAATTGTAAGATGATTTCCTTGTATGTTGTGTTAAGAAAGTTCAATCTAATCAGACCCTGGAGCTATCTACAGAGCAAGGCAGAACCCATACCTCAAACCTCTAAAGCTCATTGAGTGCTGGGCACCTACCAGTGAAAATCTGAGGGGAATAGCATGTACCTCAGGTGGTGAAGGTCACAGGACTGAGGGAGCCCTAGAAGGCTGGAGAAATTTGTCTGAGATTGGAGCAGACCTACTGCTTCTCCAAGAGATGGAAGACACAATGTTCAATTGAACTACCCTTGTATGATTTAAAAAACAAGATGGCATTATCACAAATGGCAAAATGACAATGATTTTTAAAGGTGAGAGGAGAATATATGGGGACTTATTTGATTTTTCTGTCTTATTTGGTATGTTTGGAAATTTTCTTAATAAAATTCCAAATAACAAAAGATGATGTTGGGAGTGGATGTAACTCAAGTGGTTGAGTGCCTGCTTCCCATGTGTGAGAACATGGGTTCAATCCCCAGTACTCCTAAAAACAGAATGAACAAGCAAACAAACAAGAAGGACAGCTTTCATTGGGGAGTGGATATAAATCAGTAGTTGAACACCTGTTCCCATATACGAGGTCCTGTGTTTAATCCCTGGTACCACCTGAAAAAAAAAAAAAAAAAGATGGTGTGTGTCTCTTGAATAGAGGGAGAGAGTCTATTAGTCATTGCTTTAATTTGGAAGTAATATCAAATCTTAAAGATGCAAGAATAATAAAGGAAACCCTTATATCCATTAGTCAGCTTTACCTAACTTTTGTCCGTTGGCCCTTGTCCTTCCTTACTTGCTCTCTCTCTTTCTGTCCCCATATAGATGGATAGATAGGAAATGACATATATCAATGTACTTTACCCCTAAACACTACAGTGTCTATATAAAAATTTTTAAAAAAATATTATTTTAGGCACTCAGTACATTTAAAAACTTTAGTCAATTTAACATCAACACTAGTCTTTATCTCATTTATTGTCTATTAAAATTTTGTCAAGTTACATAATAATATCCTTATGAGATTTTTTTTTTTTCACATTCATGACATGATCTGCTAGTGTCACATATTGCTTTTGGTTTCTATGTGTTTTCAGCCTCTTTAATCTGGAAGAGTTCCACAGTTTGTGTTTTATGTCATTGATAGTTTTAAGGAATACAAAGGGCCATTTGTAGAGACCCTTCTTCACATAAGCTCATATTTAGCTAGGCTGAAACTTCAAATAATAGTTTCATATCTGGGAATCCTGAGGGCCAGAATCAGGCTGTAGCTCATGGAACCAGAGATGTCGGACTTTGTGGAAGGAATTTTCTAAATAGAGAGTGCTCTTGTAGTCAAGAGTGAAGAGCTATGGAAGGGAATGTCTTGAAGTGTAAGTTCCATAGGGAAAGGAGATGATGGGAGAGTTACAGATGCAGAAGAAAAAGGAAAAGAAAAAACAGGAGCTGTCAGTTTTCGTAAATCCTCATCGTAGGGGAGGGAAAGGATTGGGTGTCCTGGGCCAAGAAAAACCCAATAGGTTCAGCAGTGCAATTGGGGAAAGTAATGGAAGGAAATGATCTAGTGCTTAAATCCAGCATTTTATAATTTTAATAGATGTGAATATTCACAAAGGATATGACTCATAGTTGGTTAAAAAGAAATAGTTGCTTAATTTTTCTTCTTACTGAAGCTGTTAAGGAAACTAGAGAGGGAGAAAACATAATAGGTCAATGGAAGAAAAAAATTACCTACAGGGATCTTTGGTTAAAAAAAAATATATGGTAGAGATTGAGGGGAGCAATAGTAATAAAACATGTTCGCCTTTTCATAAACATCATCTGATCTAATTTCAAAATGAATTGACGTAGTTTACATTAAAGTATGTGCATTATTTTAAAATTATGGGAAATAATAAAAAAATAAATATTTAAAACTCATGAAACATGAAGCAGAAAGAACATGGAATTATATAGTGTTTAGTTTGCCAGAGTGCTGTAATACTGTGACAAATACTACACAATGTATTTGTTTAAACTGCTAGAATTCATTCTCTTACAGTTTCCAAGGCTGCAAGTGCATTCTGGTGCAGGCTTGAAGCAATCCTTGGGGTTCCTTGGGTTACATTTCTGCCTTCTTCACATGGCAATCTCTTTCTACTTGTGTGCCACTTCCAGTTTCCACTAACTTCTGGCTTCTTTCTGGGTAGACACTGTGTCTGAATTTCTTCCTCTTAAAAAGGACTCTAGCAACAGAGCTTAAGGCCCACCCTGATTATGTTGGATTAAACCTTAACAACAAAAAAATAACATCCTTCAAAGGTCCTATGTATAAATGGGTTCACACATACAAGAACACAGATTAAGATGAAGAACTATGTCTTTGTTGGGGTACATAATTCAATCTATATTACTGCTATCAATCACTGCATTTAGCCATTAAGACCCACATTTCCATTTTATGTTCAGAAACCTGGAAGCTGTGTAGTTTTTTAATGCCTGGTTGGTTTTTACCTCAAACCACTGCACCCCTACCTCCTATCACCAGTGGGAAGTAAACACATTTCTTCATCAAAGGTATTCCTTGTTTTACTATCAAGCTACTCCTCTTCAGCTGCCATGTCTTGTGATATCACACTGAAAACAAATAAATGAGCACTCTTCACATATCAATAGGAAATCAAAGGGAGGGAGAATTAAATTGGGGTCAAAAGGTTAAGACAGGAAAGATGTAACCACTCTTTTCCTAGGCCAGTACATGGTGGATTCTGTCTAAATGAGCAATTACAGAAAGAACCCTAGAGTGTCAGGTAATGCACTTCTGCCCCGTCTTGATAAGTTGGTCCTCTGTAGTGTTGTCCTTGAGTTTTTTAAATTTTTCCTGTGATGCTCCACGTCAAAAAGTCTCAGGTAAAAACTTCCCTTTTTCTATAATAAATTCCCAATTTCAACCAGCTTCTGTGACAGTGCTAAGGCAAAAAAATATTTCCCACACACACACCACACACACCACTCCTATAATTTCAGAGCCAATAAGAGGTGAAATAACTTAAAAAATCATAGGTCAAAACTGTGGTTTATAGACCCAATGGTTTATAAGAACACATGCACACATGTAAATTTATTAATAAGTATACTTCTATAATTCCATTTGTGTGGCCTGTGATATGCCTGTTTTCCCAGAATTTTTATTCTCTCCTTCAGTTTGCACTCTTCTTTATATATATATATTATAACGTTTCCACAACCAACTAAAAGGTATACATGCACATACACAATGTATGTACACACACATGCATGTGTGTGTGTTTCACTATATTCATAAAACTATTTTTGATAAAATATATCACATTTCACAAAAAATGAGAATATTTGATTCAGGCAGTTATGCCCTTATTCTCATACTGAAGAAAGTGAAAATGCTCAAGTAATAATAGTTACATTTAAATAAAATTCTGCCTTTTTAAATGATCACACAATTTGTTAGGGATAAACTGAATTTTTACATGAATTTAGCATAGAATAGAAGATCAGATTAACCTTGGAGAAGTGAAAGGTATATGACTTATTTTCTCTCCTTGGCAGCCATTTAGAAAAATACACTAAAGATATCTGAAGAACACAAATTACATTTAAAATATTTTATGCCTTGCAAAATTGAAAATACTGGTGTAGTAATCTAAGGGAGGAAAGAACCAGTGAAAGCTAATAAATGCTACGTCATTTGTTTTCCACAGCTTAAGTAGCAGCCAACCACATTTTTTTTCCTGAAGAGGTTCTTTCTTTATGGAAGCCATTTGCTTCTGAGATTGAATTCACAGAATTCAGTATCTCAGTGTATTTGTTAAAATTAATTTATACTTTTGTCTGTATACATACATAGTTTCTGAAACAATACATAGTTTCTGAAAAGTCAAAAATGTTCTGATATTAGATGCTTTTTCATAATGTCACTGAAGTCACTCACCCAATCACTACCATTTATTTAATTGCTTTTGTAAACCAGATTTTTGGATGCAGGTACCAGGTTGTATATGACTGAAGTTATTTATTTACTCAAAGCATAATGATACAGACAAAAGAATAAAGTATTTCTGTTCAAAAGTCTTGGATATTATTTCCAACTCTACTCTTTATTATGAATTATTTGACTTGGGAGCAGTTAATCAAAAATCTCTGATCCTTGTTTTTCTTTTCTTTATAAGAGGCACAAAACTAGCCTCCTGACTCCCCACAATCATAATGATGTTATGATGCTAGATGAAATGTGAATGTGGATATTAATGTTGGTGACAATGGATATATGCATATTGTTTAACAATTAGAACTGAGAAGAGCATATTGTTAAGGTTCACATGTCAAAATAGGGAGGTTAACCAAGATACCAGGCTGGAAAGTCACTGCTCCTGTGTGAAAGTGGTCTAAGCCCTAAATACTTCTCAGAACATTTATAGGTTTGTATCCAACACTCAGACAAATAAATAATCATGAGGCTAACATACATTAGAGTATATCAGAAATCACTTCCACTCAACAGGGGAAATTAATGATAGAACAAATTAACAATCATTTTAGATTGGACATTTTTAAAAGGTTAAAGAGCTGCCTTTGTCTTTTCTGAGGAGTCATTGTTCTAGTAATTTTCTTATTTACTTTTGGGGCTTGATTTAGTCACCCAAAAGGAGTGCTGATACAAAGTACCAGAAATCTGTTGGCTTTTATAAGGGCTGTTGATTTGTGGTAACAGCTTACAGTTACAAGGCCCTAAAGAGTCCAACTCAAGGTTACTTTCTTACCAAACTCTGTTGCCATGTGTTGAATGAAGCAGGATGGCGGGCGATGTCTGTGATGCCTTCCTCTTCCCTCATAAGGCTCCCTGGGTCTAGCTTCTGATCTCAGCTGTAGGCTGGCATAAGGCTCATCTCTTCCTGGGGGCTCATTTCCTTCCTGGCTCAGCTGCTCTGGTCCCTTCACAAGGTCAGCTACAAACTTATCTGGCAAATTGCTCAGCTCTTTCTGGGGCCCTAGGATCAAGTTCTGTCCTCTGTGTCTACTTCTATGTGTCTCCTTGATTGAGTGTCCACCCATATAGCCCACAAAGGGGGACAGGGACTCAAAATGAGTCATCCTAATGATATGTTCAAATCAAACCCCCAATCCCAGCATAATTTAATCAAAGGCATCTCAGCCAAATCTAATACAATTAAAGGGTATCATGCCGAGAGGAACAGACCAGTTTACAAACATAATCTATATCTCTTTTTGGAATTCATAAATAATATCAAACTGCTACAGGGCTATTCCCTCTAGCCCATCTACCCGCATCCTTTGTGCTGTTTTCTATAGCAGGAAGAGACCCTTGCAAACTCCATTTCCCAAGTCCCCTTGTCCTTTGACTTCCACTTAGATCCTGCCAATCTAAGTGAAAGGAAATTGGAGTGGTAATAGGGAAGCCAGCCTATTTCTATGTCTCTCTTTTTGCTTCAGGTTGAATCTTCAGCAGTGGCACTTCT
Organism: Dasypus novemcinctus; assembly: GCF_030445035.2. Taxonomy (NCBI): domain Eukaryota; kingdom Metazoa; phylum Chordata; class Mammalia; order Cingulata; family Dasypodidae; genus Dasypus; species Dasypus novemcinctus. Next base: position 76,424,282 of record NC_080680.1, on the reverse strand, counting down.
GCTAATTTCCAGTTCTTTCTAGGCAGCCCTTCTTATCATCATTTCCTTCCTCTGAGGTTCCAATCGCACCTGGCTGCCTGCAGCCCTCCAAAGTCCCAGCTCCCCTTTTTGACTCCTTCCACATGACTTCTCTGCAGGCCTCCTTGGGCAGCTCCATTCACTGGGGTTTTATCTTCCCACTTGTATCCCTGACTTCTGGACTATGTTAAAGCCATCCCATCTCTTCTTCCTTTTGTCCCTCAAGTCTGCAGTTTGACAGATGCTTCCTTGGTATCTCTGGGTACATTAGCCTCCCCTGTTTTCAGCTTTTCTAAAACACCATGACTAGTTCACTGAATTAAATTTCCTGGTATGCTTCTACTTTCCAAGCTGAACACTGACTGATAGAGTAATCAAATAACAGATGGTATAAATCAAATTTCCAGTGCATTAAAAAGTGAGAAACAAGGTGAAAGGAAGGAGATGGGTGAGTCAAGCAAATCTCTGTTTTCACCAAATGTAGTGATGTTATAGATGCCAAGGAAACCTTTCTTGACCTAAGCTATCACAGTGTAATTTTGATATGGGCTTTGTGAAAATGTTGCTTAAAAGAAAGCATTTAGAAACTTGTACAGGTTTCTCATTAACTGGTTCCTGATTACAAAATCAGATTTGTTTTGCTATATTACATTATTTGGAGAAAAACTGCTCTTCATGGAGAATAATTCAGAGTATAGTTTTCCAAGAAATAAATTGAGATAGATTTTTACAACATTATCCATTAGGTAAATGGATCAATTATTTAGGGGGAATGACTAATTTCATTTTGAAAAATTTGATAGACTCTATTCTGAACATATCACTGTACTTACAGCAGTAGAATTAATAGAATTGATGAATATTAGAAAATATCTGTATAAGGACAGTAAATAATTTTGATAGGGAAAGATGACAAAAATCAATTCTAGCAGGTGAACAACATGATAAATTTTGCATTTTGGAATGGTCTCTCTGGCTACCTAAGTGGTAAAAGACTAGAAAACGGATTAGAGAGAGTGGGATCAGAAACACTCTAGATCCACTCCACATGTTCATAGTCACTTATTTTTTCCTAACTTTTTATTATATTTGGCCACTTGTATTCCTTACTTCTCCTGTCCAAGGACAGGCCCTTGTTTCTCTATATTCCTAACTGATAGCTGGCAATCCTCCAAACTTGGCTGACAGCTTGGAACCACAGGGCTATATGTTTGCATTCCAGCTTCATCTATGCCTAGAATGGTACTTACTTAACTATCCTACCAAATAAGATTACCCTGCAAACAAACTGCAGCCCGTATCAACTCCAAATTTTGCCTTTGAAACTATAATTTGTCTCTCTAAGGAGTAGACTTACAGCCAGATTTGATTCAATACCCTGACTGTTTGTACTTTCTGTGTACTTCTCTTCTCCATTGACTTGTGTTTCTGTAAGACCTGATCCCTTACAATTGAGGCTGCCTGTGTTAGGCCCTGTATTAGTCAACCAAAGGGGTGCTGATGCAAAGTACCAGAAATCTGTTAGCTTTTATAAAGGGTATTTATTTTGGGTAGAAGCTTACAGTTACAAGGCCCTAAAGAGTCTAATTCAAGGTACCATAAGAAGTACTTTCTCTCCCAATGTCTATTTTGCCATGTGTTGACACAAGATGGCAGGCGACTTCTGTGAAGGTTCAGCCTTTCTCTTCCCCCTAAGTCTCCATGAGTTCAACTTTTCCCATCTCAGTTGTAGGCTGCCATAAGGCTTGTTTCTCTTCCTGGGGCTCATTTCTTTCTGGGCTCAGCTGCTCTGTTCTCTCCACAGATCAGCTGTAAACTATCAGGCAAATGACTCAATTCTCCTTGAGACTCCAGTGTCAAAACCAAGTTCTCTCCTCTGCTGTGTCTTATTTTGTGTGAGTGTCCACCCACCAAGGGGGCAGGACTCAACCCTGAATGCTCTAATGATGTGATTGAATCAACGCTCTATCTTACATAATTTAATCAGAGGCATCTCAGCTGAATCAAATGCAATCAAAGGGTATCCTTACCAGAGGAATAGACCAGCTTACAAACATAATTAATATCTCCTTTTTGGAATTCATAAATATTATCAAAATGCCACAAAGCTCTATAGTGGAAAAACCTAAAGAAAACTGCTTTAATCACTGTGAGCTTGTGTTGAAAAAGGAATATTTTCTAAAGCATGAGATGTAAATTGTTTCTAGAAAATTTTTAATTTGTCATGGAGGAGTAAAGTCATGGCAAAATTATGATCTCATGATATAATAATTGTGAGACTGAAAAACTCTATAGAGAGAAAAAAATCAAGGTTTAGGTATTAAAAATTATAAAAATGTTTGAGAACTTTTCTAATTGTAGAGTTACTGTATTTTTCAGGGCAATGCCAGGTTGTACTGTGGTTGAAAATACCCCTAAAATGCAACGCGGAGGCTTAAGTTAAAAAAAAGGTTATTTCTTTCTCAAATCTCATGGCAAATACCCACACCAGAGAATCATTTATAGACTACATTTGATAAACACTGGTTTACAGCCAATTTGTCTTCTTTTGCTATATTCTTAACTGTTTCTGTAACTGTACTGATCTCATATGATTTCATGTTCCCCTCTCCAACCTCCATTTTCTGAGCTTTAAAGCAATGTTCTTTGCAATGAGGAGGACCCTGGGTGTGACTTCTCTCAGAACCTTGCTGCTTCCCTTGGTATGCCTTGGGAGGTGGCCCACTACTTCATTCCTCCTTGGCTGAACCAGAGCATTCTGGAAGTTTCTAAAGTCACTTGCTCTCTTGAGGAACAAGAATGCTGGCATTTCATCAAGCCACTCTTCCTTAGTCTTACCTCGTTCCCACAACCCGTCCTCCTGCCTCTGCAGCAGATCCTCCTACTGTTCCATGGTAGTATCATCATGGCCCAGATCTCAAGAGCAGAAGAGCATCTTCTTATTGTGTAAAGAAAACGCACTAACTCTCATATTTACACACACACATGAAATAAAATCTTTAGGCTTGGTTTCATTAAAGGCATCTAGAATATCCATTCTTATCTATATTTGTATAGATATATTTATATAAATATCTATATTTCAAGTCAGCTACTTTTTTGCAAAATTCAATTTTGAAAGTCTGCAAAGCAATAGTAATTTTCCTTCTCTCTATATATCTCTTCTTCTTAAAGAAAAAAAAAAGATCTATTACCTTACAATTTGAGTGGGTCATGAATGCAGCTATCTGTGATTTAGCTGTGTGCCTCTAGCTCAAGTTCTCCCATGGGGTTACTTTAAGTCATTGGCTGGGGCTTTGATTTCATCAGAGGCTCTTGTGAGGTAATTCAGCTCAAGGTAACTCACAGCATTGGTGGCAGGATTCAGTTCCTTGCTGACCAAGGCCCCCGCAGTGACTTGTCATGTGGGCCTCTGCATAGGGCAGCACACAGCATGACAGCTGGTTTCCCCCAAATGAATGAAAGTGCACTCTCAAGATGAAGGCCACTGTCTTTTGTAATCTGATCTCAGAAGTAACATCCCAGTACTTCTGAATTCTATTAATTAGAAGAAATTAAATAAGTCAGGCTCACAATGAATGGGAAGGAGATATACAAGGTCATGAAAGCCTAGAGTTAGGGATCACTGAAAGATATCTTAGAGTTTTCTTGACACTCTTTCATTCTCTTTTTAAGTTCCTATTTTAGTGTTCTATTTTTTCCTTGTCATCTTCTCTTTTCTTAGCCAATTTCCTTTTCCTCTCCCAGTAAGAATCAGGGTGGGCTGGCTAGGGAGTACATGTATACAAATATGGAAACAGGAAAAGACATTTTAACATTTTTCCAAAATATAATTGGTATGACAGTTGGATTTTGTTTATTGGAATTTTGTTCTTTGATTCATTTTCCATTTGTCTTTTGCAACAGAGTATAAGCTTCTTGAGGACATGAACAATGTCTGTTCTTCACTCTCTACTTTACCTCAGCACTACTATGTATTAGCACTCTGTACACGTTCAAAAAATATATGAATATTTGTTGACTCACTGAATTCCTACCTTACATTTCCATGCCTCATCTGAGTTGTTACAAAGTCTTGTGGATTTAAACTCGAGTTGACTCCATCCCATTGTCAATCCTTTTCCTTTTAAAGGCTTAGCCCTGAGAAAGCATGGGGTATTCCTTCCTCTGGAAATCTTTTTCTGACCTCAGAGGTGAATTTTCTGTGGGCTTAATAATGCTTAAGTTTCAAAGTACTCTTTTCCTTGGGGTCCTTCTAAATAAATATTTACATTCTTATATAAGTTTGGACATATAATTTTGATTTCTTTTATTAAAGAATGCCTCCTAAATTATTTTTATGTACAGGCATCATAAATGCTGAATTTGCCTGAACAAATTCATCTCTTTTTATTTTAAATGTTATATTATTTTGAATAAGCAATACATCTACATGAAACAAAAATCAAATTTTAAATATTTACACATATATATTTATGAACATATATGTGTGTATATATATATATCATTCCCATACAAAATAAAGTATACAGTATTCTGATCTTTCATCTTCTGATATGTGACAGTTCTCATCATTGTTGAGATAGAAAATGTTTGTCTGTCCTGAAAGTCCAAAGCACTTTTGTGTCTCTTTTACAGCAAGAACTATATGACCTGAAGAGTTGAACTCTTTGCCATTCCTGTCTATACTAGGTTGCTTGAACACACACACTCTCTATGTTTACATTATCTTTTCTATTCCTTATCTGATTCTCAATTTTATATATGTTTTAAATGTTTTCCACTGTTACAACTACCTTTTATTTAAATAACTCTTCCGTTGTGAATGGAATATGCTCTTTGGTATTTATCCACATAACTAGAGCCTTATAAAGAGAAGAAATTCAAAGGAAATCAGAGAAAGTGGCAGGAAAAAGCCTAAAGTCAGTGGAAATTAGAAGAGAAGATACAAAGAGAAAAAGATCACCGTGTGATGGAGGCAGAGGTACAAGCAAGCCAAGAAAACCCAAGGATTGTGTGCCATCACCAGAATGTTATAGACTCTGGGAGAAAACATGGCCTCTCAAGTCCTTGAGGTTAGACTCCTAGCCTTCAAAATCATGAAACAAAAAATTCTTGTTGTTTAAGCCAATCCATTTTATTGTATGTGTCATAGAAGCTCTGGCAAACTAAGACACTCTTTGTGTAGTATTCCCCTGTATCCCAAACACACCACTAGTGCCCAGCACATATAAAGTGCTTCATAAATAACATGTTAACCTGATGTTTTTATGCCAAAAACTGGCCAAACTTTTTGAGCATCATTTTAAAGTAGGATATTAAATTAATAATCTATGTTGGGGATTGAATCCCATTCCCCATAAAAGGCATAATCAGGTCCCATTCCCTGGTCCTGTGGATATGAAACTATTTATAAATAGAACCTTTGAAGATTTTATTAGCTAAGGTGTACTCAAACTGAATAAAGGTGGTTCTTAATCCAATATAGCTGAAGTCTTTACAAGCAAAGGAAGTTGGAAATGGAAAAAAAAGCTACAGGGAGCAGTCAGGATCTGTATGCCAAGAGAACCTGGAAAAGAAAAGAGAAGCTGCTGCCATGTGCATTGTTGTTTGACAGAAAAGCAAAGAACCAAGGACAATCAGCAACCAGCTCAGGAATGTCACAGACTTCAAGGAAAAAGCATCACATTGATTTTGGACTTTTCTTAGCTTCAAAACCTGCTGTTAGGACAACCCCTTATATGGTTTTAGCAGTTGGGAAACAAAAATACTATATATTTTTGGTGTTTTATCTATAGTCCCTTGTTAAATGCCTGGTAATATCATCAACTCTGCAGGTGCTCCTCAAAGTCTGAGCAATAGATTAAATGTTAAATATCTTACAAGCAATCTCTCACTTATCACTACAGGATGCAGATCTCCCATACTCAGAATGTCATAGGGACCAGTAAACTTTACACAATATTGTAGCTGATCAATTATTAATCTGCTTATCAATAGTAAAGATTGGTTAATAAATATAGGACCACTCTTGCTTTTTTACATTAAGAGAAAAATTAAGAAGTATACAAGGAATATAAATGAGTGTTTTCTATATCCTTCAAGAAAAATCAATTATCCAGAAAAATAAAAAATAAAAAGATGATTTTTCTTCTTTGCAACAGATTTCTTAACACTGACATTACTGAAAGTATTGCAATGTGAACATGTTGTTAAAAAGAATGTCGATAGTTTATTTCAGCCATCTCAGATCATTACCAAGCACTCTCTGAAAGCAGTCATTATTCAGAGTTCTGTTAAATTGCACATGGTTTAGGTACATAATTTCTTCAGTATAGAAACACTAGTGCAGGTCTAAAGTGAGTAATGTATATGAATACAAAAAGTGTAGGTAAATAGGCCTTAAGCACAGGTAATGTAATGTACATTAATGTAATGTAATGTAATATAAGCAAGAAATTTGCTTCAAGGAGATAGAAATACATCCTAAATTGTTGATTTCTGGTTTTGTCAGTTTTTAAGCTTATGCTGAATAACTTTATATGTATATACATATATTAAGGAAAGTTATGTGTTTATATATGTATGCATATACGTATATTTCTATAGATGAATATGTCATATATATTCAAATTGACATTCACAAAATCTTTGAGCTCACTTATAGAACTGTGATCATCAGATTGAGCTTATGAAGATTAAAAAGTATAAGTCTGGGAGATTTGCCTAATATCACATAGTGGGATGACTTTTTAAAAAGTCAGTATTATTCACATCCCATGACTTATAGTACTCACTGGAGTTCAGAACTAAAATTATAAATATTGTTAACCAAAGGTTATATGCAAGGAACTGAAGACAGAGATACTGTAAGTTGAAACATCACCTATATATATGATCTTTAGTGACAACATCAAGATAGAATTAACATACACTACCCTTAACATATTTAAAGTATACAATTTGAAAAGTTTTGACATATGTATATACCTCTTAAATCATCAAAATAATCAAGAAAATGACTTTACTTATTATCCTCAAATATTTCATTATGCTTCTTTGCAATTGCACCCTCTCTCTGCAGACCCTTATGCCATGCAACCTCTCAGTTTTTAAATAAATGGAATAATATAGTATGTACTCTTTGATTGTCTGGAGTTTTAATTTAGCACAATTATTTTGAGATTTATTCATGTTGTTTCAGTATCAATAGTTCATTCCTATCACTTGTGAATAGTATACCACTATATGGATATATTAGATTTTGTTTATTCATTCACCTGTCAATGGACATTTGGCAAATCTAGCTGCAGTGAACACTTCCTTTACAAATCTAGCTGCAGTGAACATTCATGTATAATTCTTTAAGTACATATGACTCCATTTATCTCAGTTGTTTCCCTAGGAATTGAATGTCTGGATTATAATAAGTGTATGTGTAATATTTAAAGAAACTACTACCTGTTTTTTGAATTTGTACCATTTTCCATTCCTAGAAGTAGTGTGTGAGAGTTCTGGTTGCTCTATTCAACACCAAATATGGTATGGTCATACTTTCTAATTTATGCATTCTAATAGGTATGTAGTGGTATGTTGTTTTTTAAATTTGCATTTCCCTGATGCCTGAGGTTGAGCATCACTTAATCTGCTTATTTGTCACCCATATATCTTCTTTGGTGAGGTATTTATTCAAAACTTGTGCCCATTTAAAAACTTTATTGTTTGCTTGTGTTTTGCTTGTACATGCGAGTATTCTATGAGATATGAGTTTGCTAATATTTTCTTCTATCCTCTAACTTGTCTTTTCATCTGTTCTAAGTGTCTTTTGATTTGAATTATTTTAAATTTATCAGGATCTCTTCTATTGCCCATAATGTTCTATTTCGGTGACTGTTCCCTGTACAATTGAAAAGTATGTGTATTACCTTGTATTGGGGAGAATATTCTGTGAGCATAAATTATGTCAAATTAGCTGATAGTGTTGCTCAAGCCTTCCATATCCTTACTGTTTTCTGTCTACTTTTTTTCTGTCAATTACTAAAAAAAGATGGTAAAATTTGAAAATTTTATATTTGTTTATTTGTCCTTTCAGTTCTATCAGTTTTTCTCAATGTATTTTGAAATTCTGTTATTAATTGCATAAAACTTTAGGATTTATCTACTCGTGATTAATTTACTGCTCTGTCATTAAAAAATGAACATCTTTATCTCTGATTATATTCTTCACTCTGAAATCTATTTAATTGATATAGTCACTCAAACTTTATTTTGATTAGTGTTGGCATAGTAAATCATCTTCCATTCTTTTCCTTTTTTAAAAAAAGATTTATTTTATTTGTGGCCCCCTCCTCCCCCATTGTCTGCTCTCTATGACCATTCACTGTGCACTCTTCTTGTCTGCTTGTCTTCTCTTTAGGCAGCACCAGGAACTGATCCTGGGGCCTGCCGAGTGGGAGAGAGGTGCTCAATCTCTTGCACCACCTCAGCATCCTGGTTTGCTTCATCTCTTATTGTTTCTCCTCTTTGTCTTTTTTTGTTGTGTCATCTTGCTGTACAGCACTCTGCTTGGGCCAGCTTGTTGCACAGGCCAGCACTCTGCTTAGGCCAGCTTGCCATGTGGGTCAGCACTCCATGTGGGCCAGTTCTCCACTCAGGTCAGCTCGCCACATGCACCAGCTTGCCTTCACCAGGAGACCCCAGGAATTGAACCCTGGACCTCCTATGTGGTAGATCCTAATAGTTTGAACCACATCTACTTCCCAACCATTCTTTTTCTTTTAATCTGTTTATGACTTTGTACTTAAAGTACATTCTTGTTATCAGTATATATTTGGGCCTTGCTTTATAAGCCAATCTAACAATCTCTGCTTTTTAATTGAAGTGTTCAAGCCTTTTACATTTCGTGTGATAATAGATTCACTTTGGTTGAAATTTGCCATTCTCTTCTTCACTTTCTTCTTTTTATTCCTTGTTTTAGATCAATGGAAAAAAATTTATATTACATTTTATCTCCTTTGTTGGATTATTAACTATAATTCTTTATTTTTTAAATCCTATTTTAGGGCACATTACATGTATTTTTTAACTTACCAGTGTCTACCTGCAAATGATATTATATCACTTCATGTATTACATAAAATATCTTATAATGGTATACTTCCATTTCTCCTCTGTTGACCTTTGTTCTATTGTTTGTCAAACATTTTTTTCTATATTTTTCCCCTGCTCCCTGCAGCTGTCTGCTCTCTGTGTCCATTTGCTGTACGTTTTTCTGTGTCTGTATTTATTTATTTTATTTCCCCTCCTCCCTTGTGGATTGCTTGCTGTCTGCTCTCTGTGTCCATTCTCTGTGGGTTCTTCTGTGTTCTTGTCTCCCTTCTTTTTGTTGTGTCACCTTGCTGAGTAGGTTCTCTGCAGCGTCTGCAGGCCAGGTGGTGCTCCACGGTGCTTGCAGGCCGGATGGCACTCTGTGGCGCTCGGTGGTGTGCAGGTGAACCAGCCTTTACAAAGAGGACCTGGGATGCGAATGGAGGGCCTCCTGTATGGTAAATGGTAGCTCATCTGATTGAGGCACAGCTACTTCCCTGTATCTATATGTTTCATAAATGATATGAAAATTGTTATTATTTTTACTTTAAAATATTTTTTTAAAAACTAAAATATTTTATATTCAATCATGTAATCAACATTTCCAGTGCTTTTCATTCTTTTGTGGAGATTCAGAATTCTATTTGTTATCATTTTCTTTTATATGAAGAACTTTACTTAACTGAATCAAGTCTACAGGTTCACTGTTTCAAAGAGTACATAACGCAAAAGTTAACATTTTTAGCAGCAGCATCTACTGATCCAGTTACAGCCTCCCCAAACCATTGTACTAATCTTTACTTACCATAGGCTAGTGCCTCTCAGATGTTTAGATTTCACAGGGGGAGAAACAACTAGTTGTAATTGTCTTTCCCAAATAAGAACTTTCAGTAAAAATACTATCATTAGTGATATAACCATAACTTCAAAATTGAAAAATATTTTCTCAGAATAAGAGATCTTTCCCCTAACTTGAATAAATGTCTTTATTAAAATTCCTATTTCTTTTCCTTTTTGCTTCATTTTGAATCACATTTAAAACTACCAAGTACTATGGATAGATATCATCAAATGGTGAACTGGTTTAAATAAGGAACAATATAGTGCCACACCAGAACTAGGCATCTTTTCCCTACAGTGTTAGAAGGAGGCTTCTCCACTGTAGCCTAAGGATACATTCGATTTCAGATTTTATATATTTTTTTTTTCATTCACAAGGCTCATCCTTCCTTGCTCAGAAACTCCCACTTATTAACTTAGATATCACCATATCAAGTCAATCACCTCTTCTTTAGCTACAGAATTTTAGCAATTATATGCCAACCATAAACAAATACAATCCACAATGTTAATATATCTATTTCAGCTACTATTTTAAATATTTTGCATACATTCAGTTTTCATAGCAACTCTGGAGCATTAGCATTATACTCATTTTTCAAATGAGGTAACTGAGACTAAAGTTACTCATCAAAGATTATTTATAGCTACTAAGTGAGGGAATTGAGGATTAAGCCATTTCTCCACTAGACCTTAGTTCTCATTCATGGCCATTATATACTCTTCTTTTTGTTACACATCATGTACATGTTCATATAGTCTGGCACTACTCTTGAGCCTCAGTACATATACGTAGTCCATCTTAAGTCATTTGCTTAAGCTGGCATTTGGCATTTTTCTGTCCTGCCATAAATGATTTATTTTTAGCATTGTACTATTACTCAGATCCTTATGTCAATCTCATTTGTTCATAATAAAAGCTAAATTTTACTGAGTCATATAATATACACAAACCAGCTTAATCACTCACATGCATTAACCCTATTCTTCCTCAAAAAAACCACGTTATGATCACTATATTCATTTTACACATGAGGGGACAATTTTGAATGTGCAATTTGAGGAACCTAATGAAAAGATGGCTTTTTGTTTCCTGTACCGTTGTATCCATTCCAGATTACTGTAGTTTAAACAGGCAATTATTCAACAAACAGGTGGTTGCTTATAATGTTCATAGTAGTATGCCATGTGGGTGTATCAAAAGGCCTAAATCCTTACAGGTGCTCTGTCACTGTAGGTGATGACAAAAACTGCATCTTCTCCTTGCATCCCCAAAGGTGATGGCAGTTAAGGAACTTCCCTCACTTTTTGCCTTCACTCCTCTACTGATGTGAGTTGCATCTGTTTGATTGCAGAAGTCTGTAAAAACATTCAAAAGACTCAGTACATATTCAGAGGTGGAAAGATAGATGTTTCCTTGACATTGCTTTCTTCTATGATGGCCAAAATTTGGCTGATTCCCATGTTTACTTGTGATTTTGGTAAAGCACAGGTCCATGTAGACTTGGTTCAATTGACTTTGTTGCTAGAATTTCTAAATCAACATGGCAATGCCGCCTACTCCATCCCATAACTTCTGAGGATGAATCCCAACACAGTTTCAGAGAGATGCGCGATTGTTTTTGGTTTACAGAGTGTGGGTAGTATTCTCTGGGTTTGGATTCTTTGTTTCTTTCCCAAAAGAAGAGGGTATGTTCCTAAGGCTAGTGAAGAGGTAAAAATTTGACTCTGTGAATTTGTAATTGATATAGATAATTCAAGGTATTAGCCTTATATTTTACCAAAATGCTATGGACACATTGCATTATCTAAGAATGAAACAAAACATACATACAGCATAAATATAAAAACAAACAAACAAACAAACAAACGAAAAACAACTTCAGACCTCTGACTCTCCTGGTTCCTTCAGCTCCCTTACAATAATGGGTCTAAACATGCTTATTTAAAAGAATAAATATATGCGTAATTGTTTCCTTTTCTGACCAAGAATTTTTCAGCATCACCTTAGGTTTTCACGGCTAATCAGGTTTTCAGCATTTCCTCATAAGAAATCATTATCTGAAGTCCAGGTCACATCAAGGCAATAGTTTTAAATATTACTATTGTTCTGACTTTTCCCAGGTACATTTACCCATTTGCTTTCCTGGAATGAGAATGAAAACTTATTTCTAAGAATAATTTTGGAGCTGAATGAATTACAGTCATTTAAAGACCAGTTATTATTTCTACCCACTCAGTTCAGAATAATGTATGTACTTTTGTGAAGCAGAGGATGGCCAATTAAAGCAATGCATTTTTTTGCTTGAATATTCATTTGTGTTTGTCATATAAATTGGAGGGAAGAAAATCATTTTCACTGCTGGAGCATATAACAAATTAGACATAATGGTACATAAAAGGCAAACCATAATCGCCGTCTTGAAAAGTAATGCCTTTTTTCAGGATATGTAGCCATTAAGAATAACTGTCACAGCATTTGAACCTATTCTAGCTCTTCCATGCTCCACCACCACATCCTTTCTCTGATGACCACATTCTGGAAGGCTGGTACCAATAATTAAATAAATTGCCTTGTAGGAAGTTTATAGTTATAGAACATGGCTTGAGACCAACTCAGTTTTTAATTTTGATTCCTGTTCTATTTTCTGACTAGAATTTTTTTTAACAAGGTAGTTTTATTTATTATAAAACCCTTTTTTCTCAGTGGTAAAAAGTGGCCTCTGTGAAAGCTACCTTATGTTTATAGAAATATGGGCATAAAGCATTGTTCTTGTAGTCATGTTTATGCAGCAAGGGCAAAATACTTTAGGCCTCAATTATCCATTTAATGTGATGATCAGATTTTGAAGTAAACAGACTGTCATATGATTGTATTAGAGATTCCAACATGGATTTCCTAGGATTTCTGGTGAGGTACTGCTCAAAAACTAAGGAGGGTAACCATGTGCTGGCTCTATGTGGTTGATGCCCATTGTATAGTGCTTTACATACACACACATTACCTTCAGATTTTAAATACAGCTATAACTTGAATTTACTTTTTATGTGTAGTGAGAGGTAAGAAACTGACTGCATTTATTCTCCAAGTATGTTAGCAATTATCCCAGACACCATGGTGACTTTAATAATATTTATATCTATATTATATATCTGTCATATGTGTCTTCATACATAGGTTGGTAGGTCTCATATATCACCTATCTTAGGCTATGCAGAACATGAATAAGTAGACCAAAGCAAAGTCATAAGCGAAAATATTGAATAATGACTATAGCAAGTTATATTCTTTATGACAAAAATATACAAAAAAATAAAAGACAATTTAGAGAAAATATTTTGGATTAAATCACTTATTTGAGTCAAAAGTTTAATATTCAGGTTTCATAAAAAGTCACTAAAATAAGTTTTAAAAATCAATAGAAAAATAGACATACAATATAACAGGTTATTCACCAAAGGAGAAAAGTAAACAGCTCTTATACATATGAAATGATGCTCAATTTCACTTGTTTGCTGAAAACTGTAAACTATAACAATCATCAAATGCCTGCTTTCATGCATTAGATGATCAGAAATTGAAAAATCTATAATGTAAAGTGATTTCCAGGAATTAGGCAGTAGGTGATTTCATAAACTTTCATGTGAGAATAAAATTCAAAGTGACCATTTAGGCAGACAAATTCTAACTAATAAAATTTAAAATATGCATATTCAAGAATTTCAGTTTTCTATGTTTGGCTTGAAATTAACATACTTGATGTAAATATGAGGATGTCCGCTGCAGTATTGTTTATAAAAGCATGATAGAGAAGCGGCTGGGCAGCGTTGGAGGTTCTTCGGGACCAGGCTGTTTCAGGATTTTTGCAGGACAGGAGGTGTCTGGACATCGATTTGATGGGAAGGTAACAGAGAAAATACGTCTATAAAATATAATTGAGACTCTTTACATGGAGGTCCGGGCTGCACACAGAACGCTCCCTCCTAGGGTGGGCGGAGCTGCAGCACCGGGAACCCCAGAGGCGTTTTTTTTTTTTTTTTGGAGGCTCTGCAGTAGTGGGAAATTCATAAGCCCTGAGTGGCCTACTGGGGGTTAATAGGACAGGAGGCGCTTACAGAATGATTCGGGGAGACAAACGGGAGTTTTATTGCGAAGCAGGGGAATTTTTGATTGTGGACACAAACAATAGTGCTTCCGCCTAGAACCCCGTGCCCCCCCCCCCCCCAAGCCCGGCTGCCGATCTACAGTGGACTTAAATTGATAGCAATAAAGAGACGCCACCAGGGTCTGGCAGGGTGGGAGACGTTTGGAAGCCGATTAGGGGAATATTTTGCGAAGCGTGGGAATTTCTTGTTTGACTCTGTTATTAGCATTTCTGGCTGGAGCCCCACCCCCGGGCCTGGCTATTGATCTGTGTCATTAAATTGGCTGCAGTGTTGAGGCGCCCCCAGGTGGCCGTTCTGGGGGATCACAGGCTGGGAGGGGTCCTGAAGTCAAATTGGTGATACATCTACAGAATAGACCCCAGTGAGTGAGTGAATTGTGGGGTACAGACACACAGGATGGAGCTTGCGGATGTGACCTCACCCATAAGGCTGGCACCCAGCTGCGGGGATCCCTGAAGGCTGTGTCGCACTGCGGTTCTCCTAGGCTTCCTATTAACCAGACTTGAGGTTGCCAGGTCTGAGTCCCCTAAACCCTGGTGGCCCACACCCCAGAGACTCACACCTCTTGAGTCTTCAATATCTCAGACTCTTCATCCCTGAATCCATCACTCCCTGAGGTTCATCTGAGGTCCTTGAATGTCCTAGCCCTCAACGTTTGCATTTTTTCTTTTTTGTTTTGTTTTGTTTTTATTTTTACTCCATTTTATTTTTTATTTTTTAAATGTCCTGATTGCTAACATTGCATTAGCCCCTAGTCTTTTCTCCCAGCGTATCCCCCAATAACTTTTTTTTCAGTTATTTAGGTTTTTTTTTTTTATTGTTATTGTGGCTGTTGTATATATTTTTTTCTTTTCCCTACCTGTTCCCTGCCCTTTACCCACCCCCTTTTTCTTTCTTCCTTTCTTCTCTCTCTCTTTTTTTTCTCTCTCTCTCTTGTCGCTCATTTTCTTCTTATTTTATTTTATCTTAACTATACAAAAGGTGCTGCAGGGAACACCTCCCATTTGCTGGGTTTCCTCATCCTCCACTGCCTCATTTCTGTGTGAAGAGATTTTGGCTACCTACACTATCCCCTTTCCCCAAATCTTGATATCCTCCATCATCTACTGTCTCTCCTATATTCCACCTCCCTTTCTTTGATCCACAAAGTGTCTAACTCTTAATTTCTAATACCTTTGTTTTGTTTTCTGTCTGTTATCCACTCTTGAAACTATTGCCGTCTTTTCTCTTTCCCTCTCTCATGAAAACAATAGCTTTTTAATTCATACCATATTCCTCCCATATTCAGTCGACTACCTCATTATAGGTACTCTACCTACTGCTATAACTCTACACAACTTACATGAATCTAATATCCGTCCTCCCAGATCTCATATTGTTGCTCTGTTAACATATATCACCAATACTACTTTACACTTTTTCCTTGCTTACACAATTGCCTTTCTCCAGACCTAATACTTTCCTTTAAAGTGAACTCAACCAGCAATAAGAAATTAGAATAAGAAGAACAAAGTGACAAAGAGAAGATATAACACTTACGCAAAAAAAAAAAACGGCTAATTAATCTCCAAGACTAGACAAAGAAGCTAAGGAACTGATTAAACCTGACAAGATAAAATGATGACCAGACAGCAATAAAAATCTACAAACCAAACCAGTAATCAGGAAAACGTGGCTGAATCCAATGAACAAACTAAAAACCAGGAAGGGGAGCAGAACTTCGCACAAGTAATGAAAGATCTCAGAACATTTATCACCGACAAATTTAACGAAGTAAAGGAAGAGGTTAACAACATGAAGACAACATTTGGAGGGGAAATAGCAGACATACGCAAAAAGATAACAGATATGATGGGAATGAACACCACAGTTCAAGAAATTAAAAATACACTTGCAGCAAATATCAGCAGAATAGAAGAGGCAGAGCAGAGAATTAGTGATGTGGAAGACAGTACCTCGGAAATCAAACAGATAGTAGAATTGGTTGATAAAAAGCTAAAAAAAATCCAGCTAGGACTTAAGGACCTGAATGATAATGCAAAATGCTCAAACATATGTATTATAGGCATTCCAGAAGGAGAAGAGAAAGGAAAAGGGTCAGAAGGAGTGTTGCAGGAAATAATGGCTGAAAACTTCCCAAATCTACTGAAAGAGACAGATGTACATATCCAAGAAACACAGTGCACCCCACTTGTCATAAACCCCAACAGGCCCACCCCAAGACATATACTTGTTAAATTATCCAATGCTCAAGACAAAGAGAAAATTCTAAAAGCAGCAAGAGAAAAGAAAACGATCACATACAAGGGAAGCTCCATAAGATTAAGTGTTGACTTCTCATCTGAAACCATGGAGGTAAGAAGGCAGTGGTATGATATAGTCAAGGTACTAAAGGAAAAAAATTTCCAACCAAGAATACTCTATCCAGCTAAATTAGCATTCAAAAATGATGGAGAGTTCAAAATATTCGCAGATAAACAGAAACTGAAAGAGTATGCCAACAAGAAACCTCCCCTTCAAGAAATTCTAAAGGGAGTTCTGCAGGAAGAAAGGAAAAAACAGGACAGGCAGAGTTGGAGGAGAGTGTAAGAGCAACAAAAAAGACAAAAAGAGAAGGGAAAAAAAAAGCAAACAAAATATGACAAACACAAGTCCAATCAAAATATTTCTAACACAAATAATTCCTTGTAAGTAATAACACTGAATGTCAATGGATTAAACTCACCTATCAAAAGATTCAGACTGGGACATTGGATAAGGAAATATGACCCATCTATATGCTGTCTACAAGAGACACATCTTAGACCCAGAGACTCATGGAGGTTGAAAGTGAATGGCTGGAAAACAATCATACAAGCAAACAATAACCAAAAAAAGGCAGGAGTAGCTATATTAATATCAGACAAAATAGACTTTAAATGCGAAACAATTGTGAGAGACAAAGAAGGATACGACATTTTAGTGAAAGGGACAATCTGTCAAGAAGATCAAACAATCATAAATATTTATGCTCCTAACAAAGGCGCTTCTAAATACGTGAGGCAAACACTGGAAAAACTAAGTGAAAGAATAGATGCAACTACAATTATAGTGGGGGATTTTAATACACCACTATCAACTCTGGACAGAACATCTCAAAAGAGAATCACTAAAGAAACAAAATATTTGAACAGTATATTAGAGGAGCTGATTCTAAGAGACATATATAGATCATTACACTCAAACACAGCAGGATATACATTTTTCTCAAGTGCACATGGATCATTCTCCAAGATAGACCATATGCTAGGCCACAAAGAAAGGCTTATTGAATTCAGAAAGATGGAAATCATACAAAACAATATCTCTGACCACAGTGGAGTGAAGCTGGAAATTTGCAAGGGACAGAGGCCCAGATTTCACACCACGATTTGGAAATTAAACAGCACACTCTTAGAAAAACAGTGGGTCAAAGAGGAAATCTCAAAAGAAATCAATGACTATCTTGAAACAAATGATAATGACAACACAAAATACTAAAATTTATGGGATGCAGCAAAAACAGTACTGAGAGGGAAATTTATAGCCATAAAATCATATATCAAAAAAGAAGAAAGAGCAAAAATTAAAGAACTAACTGCACATTTGAAGGAATTAGAAAAAAACAACAACAAAGTAATCCAACAGGAAGAAGAAAGAAGGAAATAGCAAAGATAAGAGCAGAACTAAATGAAATAGAAAATAAGAAAGCACTTGAAAAGATAAACAAGACCAAGAGCTGGTTTTTGAGAAGATCAACAAAATTGACAAACCTTTAGTGAGACTAACAAAGAAAAAAAGAGAAAAGATGCAAATACACAAAATAAGAAATGAGAAAGGAAATATCAAGACTGACCCCACAGAAATAAAGACTATCATAAGAGGATACTTTGAAAAACTATATTCCAACAAAAATGACAATTCAGAGGAAATGGACAAATTCCTAGAAACACATAAGCAGCCCATATTGACGAAAGAAGAAATTGATGATCTTAGCAAACCAATCACAAGTAAAGAGATAGAATCAGTCATTAAAAACCTCCCAACCAAGAAGAGCCCAGGGCAAGATGGCTTCACAGGTTAATTCTACAAAACATTCAGGAAAGAACTAACACCAATCCTGCTGAAACTATTCCAAAAAATCAAAACAGAAGGAACATTGCCTAATTCCTTCTATGATGTCAACATTACCCTAATACCAAAGCCAAACAAAGACACCACAAGAAAGGAAAATTACAGACCAATTTCTCTAATGAACCTAGAAGCAAAAATACTTAACAAAATACTTGCTAATCGTATTCAACAACACATTAAATGAATTATACACCACGACTAAGTGGGATTTATTCCAGGTATGCAAGGATGGTTCAACATAAGAAAATCAATCAATGTAATACACCATATAAACAGACTGAAGGAAAAAAATCACATGATTATATCTATAGATGCAGAAAAAGCATTTGACAAAATACAGCACCATTTCTTGATAAAAACACTCCAAAAGATCAGAATACAAGGAAATTTTTTGAACACGATAAAGAGTATATATGAAAAACCTACAGCCAACACTGTTTACAATGGAGAAATCCTAAAATCATTCCCTCTTATCTCACGAAAAGACAAGGATGCCCATTCTCTTCCCTTCTATTTAACATTGTCTTAGAAGTACTTGCTCGAGCACTGAGGCAAGAACCAGATATAAAAGGCATTCAAATTGGAAAGGAAGAAGTCAAAATTTCATTATTTGCAGATGACATGATCCTATACATAGAAAACCCTGAGAGATCTACAAGGCTTCTAGAACTCATAAATGAGTTTAGTAAATTCGCAGGTTATAAGATCAATGAGCAAAAATCAGTAGCATTTCTGTACACCAATAATGAGCAAGATCAGGAGGAAATCAAGAAACAAATACCATTCACAATAGTAAATAAAAAAATCAAATATTTAGGAATAAATTTAACTAAAAATGTAAAAAACTTATACCCAGAGAACTACACAAGACTGTTCAAGGAAATCAAAGAAGACCTAAATAAATGGAAGAATATTCCTTGATCATGGATAGGAAGACTAAGTATTATTAAGATGTCTATCTTACCAAAACTGATCTACACATTCAAAGCAATCCCAATAAAAATCAACACAGCCTTCTTTAAGGAACTAGAAAAACTAACTATGAAATTTATTTGGAAAGGAAAGAGGCCCTGAATATCCAAAGACATATTGAAAATGAAAAACGAAATTGGAGGAATCACACTACCTGACTTCAAACCATACTACAAAGCTACAGTAGTGAAAACAGCATGGTATTGGCATAAGGAGAGACACACAGACCAATGGAATTGAATGGAAAGTTCTGATATGGAACCCCATATATATAGCCATATAATATTCAATAAAGGCACCAAACCCTCTCAACTGGGAGAGAATGGCCTATTCAACAATGGTGCCTGGAGAACTGGACAGCCATATATAGAAGAATGAAAGAGGATTACCATCTCACACCTTATACAAAGATCAACTCAAGATGGATCAAAGACCTAAATATAAGAGCCAAGACCATAAAGACCTTGGAAAGCAGTGTAGGGAAACATCTACAGGATCTTGTAATAGGAAATGGCTTCATGAATATCACACCAAAAGCACAAGAAGCAAAAGAACTAATAGATAAATGAGACTTCCTCAAAATTAAAGCCTTCTGTACTTCAAAGGAGTTTGTCAAGAAAGTAAAAAGGGAACCCACACAATGGCAGAAAATATTTGGCAACCATATATCTGATAAGAGACTTATAACTTGCATATATAAAGAACTTATATATCTTGAAAATAAAAAGATAAACAACCCATTTAAAAAGTGGGAAAAAGATTTAAACAGACACTTCTCCAAAAAAGAAATACAAATGGCTAAAAAGCACATGAAAAAATGCTCCAAATCACTAGCTATCAGGGAAATGCAAATCAAAACTACAATGAGATACCATCTTACTCCCATAAGATTGGCAGCTATGAAAAAAATAGAATACAAATGCTGGAGAGGATGTGAAGAAAGGGGAACACTCATCCACTGTTGGTGGGAATTCAGAAGGATCCAACCATTCTGGAGGACAGTTTAGCGGTTTCTCAAAAAACTAACCAAAGATTTGCCATATGACCCAGCAATACCACTGCTGGGTATATACCCAGCAGAACTGAAAAGAAGGACACAAACCGATATATGTACACCAATGTTCATAGCGGCATTGTTCACTATTGCCAAAAGTTGGAATCAACCCAAATGCCCATCAACAGATGAGTGGATCAATAAAATGTGGTATATACACACAATGGAATACTACTCGGCTGTAAGAACAAGTACACTACAAACACACGTGATAACATGGATGCATCTTGAGAACCTTATGTTGAGGGAAGCAACCCAGGCATTGAAGGACAAATACTACATGACCTCAATGATATGAAATAAACAAGCTGCCTCAGAGAGCTAGAGACTGGAAGATAGGCTTACAGGAAATCGGGGGGTGGAGGAAGGATGTGAGCCGATGTCTGCAGGAGTGGAATCTATGATGAGCTGGTAGTAAGTATGAAGAGATAAAAGAAAAGATAAAAGAAGAGATAAAATGGGGGCAAGGGGTTGCCTTTGGGTGGGGCTTTGCGGGTTTGAGGGGGGCTGTGGATGGGCGGATGGGTAATATTGCCCAAAAAATTGGGGGGAGGGAGGGGCAACATACGAACATAGGAGAGTGTCAGGTGTTGGTTGAGAGTAAAATGCTGAGAAAATCGTATCAAAATATAATTAGGAGGGTTACCTGTTTAGGATGCTCGGAGGGGATGGTCTGATGTGGGACGGACTCCTGGGGAATGTCTGAATGCTCATTTTGCCAGGGTGGGTTATACCATTGGGTAGAGACCCAAGTAGTGAGAGTTGGGGTGGACCCCATTCTGGGGAGGACTAATGCCATCAAATAGAGGGAATTATATCTCTTGAGAGAAAGGGTGGCTCCCAGGGCATTAGGGCAGTTGAGCAAGTCAGGCCCTGAACACTGTTGCAAGTATCTCTGGACGTGGATCCTTGGGAAATGGAGATTGGCTGTCGCTGTGGGCCCCAAGGGGAGGGGAAAATGGATGTTGAATGGATGGAACCAAGGTAAATGTGGGGGTAAGAGAGGAGTTTTGTGAGAGTACACAAGGATGGATATAAAACATGTAATATTACACCAAAAACATATAGCGTACAACAGACTAATAATGTAAACCATATGTAAAACATAAGATAACTAAAAATTTAGAAAACTGTATATCCTAAAGTATGGACCACAACGTAAGCACAGATGTCACCTTGTTTGAAAGCTATTGTCTCAGAGTCTGTACATCGGTTTAAGTAAATATGATATGAATAAGTTATAAGATTATTGCTGTGGAAGGGAAAGGTTTTATGGTGGATGTGTGGGAGTACTGTATATTGTATATATGAATTACTGTGATCTAAGACTCTTGTGAAGAGAAGCTCAATAATTAGGAAAAAAGAAAAGAAAAAGATAGGGTGTAAAATTTTTCCAAATCAATACGTATTCTAGATCTAACCTTTAAACTATCACTATATTCCATTTTACTAGTAAGGGAACCTGACATTATATTGGGCTTCACTTTTCAGGAAGTTTTGGATCACAGAGTGGTTCAGCAATGGTGGCAGAGGAATACTGGTATGGGATGTTATGGACAGGTGATATATGGTTGACAGGGAGTTATACAGGGCATATGTCCAGGGTGCATGGTAATGTTTGGATATACTCATAGTGGAAACAATTAAAAACAACAGCTGGGGGGGTACTGGGTTCCTGGCTGGGGGTGCTCTGTCGTGGTCCCTAGGGGAGCAGTGGCAGTCCCTCGGGTGCAACGGTAAGAATCAGGAAGGAATGAGGGTCCAACAGTGAGCCCCTGATACTAATGACTATGCTTGTGAGCCTATACACCTGAAATAAGAACAAGGCCTAGAGCAGCACTGTGCCTGGGAGTTTCCTCCTGACAGCCTTCATGTTACTCAAATGTGGCCAGTCTCAAAGCCAAACACAGCATGTAGATGCAGTGCATTCCCCCAGTGTGGGACATGACACCTGGGGATGACCCTCCCTGGCACCGAGGGATCACTACCAAGTACCAGCTGATGATGCAACTAGAAAATGACCTTGAATTAAAGGTTCAACGCGGACCAGCAGACTATCCCTGTCTACATATAATAACAGAAGTTTAAAATGCTGTTTGACCTAATGTAAGGGGGAAATGGAAAGGAGAAATGAGTTTATATGGCTATGAGTCCCTAAAAAAGAGTCTGGAGGTTGTCAGAAGGATTGCCCTTATGCACACCTGAGCAGAGTCTCAGAGACAAATAAAGTAGATACAACCCCAGGTACTGGTTCTTTTGAGGGCTAAAGAGACCCACGGGTTCTATAGTCATGGCAGATGGGGTTCACTGCCAGCCATGTCAGTTGACCCTTCTTTGGAGCTGGTGTTTCTGCGTGATGGAACTGGACTCAGATGGGATCTCTTTTCACAAGACTTTCATGCTACTTTACTGGAATTGTAGTTGGTGCTGGGGTTTAAGGTATATCTAGGGGATTTGAATCTCTTGACTGACAATATGATAGCCATGTCCTGAACCTCAACAGACTTCAACTCCTACACTCTGATTTATTGGACTTACCCCACTCAGCTAACATGGAGTTGAACAATGTCAACCACCACACCATGGAGCCTAGAGTGCCTACAATTGAAAGCAGGAGGATTGCATCCAGTATCCATGTGGAATCTAAGCCCCCTCTTGACATAGAAGTGCAATGGACACAACCAATCCAATGTCAATAGAGAAAATGTGGCATTGGTGTGGAAAAAGTGGCCATGGTGGCTGCTGGGTTCAGGGAATGGGAGGAAGAGATGAGACATGGAGGCGTTTTCGGGTGTCCTGGGTGGTGCTTCACAGACAATTACGGGACATTGTAGATCCCCCCAGGGCCCACTGGATGGAACGTGGGAGAGTATGGGCTATGATATGGACCATTGACCATGAGGTGCAGCGATGCCCAGAGATGTACTTACCAAATGCAATGGATGTGTCATGATGATGGGAGAGAGTGTTGCTGTGGGGGGTGTGGGGGGTGGGGGCGGTGGGGTTAAATTGGACTTCATATTTTTTGAATGTAATATTTTTAGAAAAATGAAAAATAAAAAGCCAAAAAACAAAAATATCACAATTGTCAGGTGGTTTGTTATACATGCCAATATGGTCAAGGGTCACTGTGAACAATACTTGGCTCCTTATGTAACCAAAGTGACAATAAAAAATTAAAACAGCAAAAAAAAAAAAGCATATCAGAAACTCCCTATATGTCCAAAAAAAGGGCTATAATAAAATAAACTATAGTATATGTACATCATGAAATTCTACAGAATAATTCATGAGTCCTATAGTACAGTAGAGAAAGAATGATGCATATAAATCTTATGTAAATAGGAAACACATACAAATCTATATTTGTATCTATATATTTTACAGGTAAAGAGGAGAGATCTGGAATAATCACAAACATGATAGAGGTCACCTACCTCTAATAAAAGCACCAATGAGCACTTTCCCTTTATTTTTATTACTTGATTGTTTAAACTATGTGAAAGCTCTAATATATTATTTACTTAATGAAAATATTACTTATCTAAAAATAAATTTAATTTACATTTTTACTTTACACTATTATACTAATGAGTTATCTTTTATATGGAAGAAGTTTTGAAAAGTAAGACCAGGGTATGTCAAAGAGTTTCATACCCCTTTAATAAATGCAATATCTAAATAACATTTGACTATTATCCACTTTTTCTCCATTTCTCTGTATATTGCAGTTGATTTGGTGGCAAATAACTAAAAATCCATCATATGCCTTAAATTGTAAGTACATTTAATATATAAACAAGAAGTCTAGTGGTAGGTACGCCCAGATTTATTTCAGAGGCTCACTGATGTCAAGGATACATGGTTTCCATCTCTACTCCACAGTGCTCTGAGTGTTGGCTTTTTATTCTTATGCTTTACTGCCTCTTTGATGCAAGATAGCTACTACAGCTCTAGGCATTACTTCTTCATCTCAACCATTTAAGAAAGAAAAGGCTAGGGAAAATGCCCTTTCTCTCTCAAAGTTCTGTGTATTTCAAGTTTTGGAGCAAGATGGCTGCTGACGTCTGCAAGGGTTCAGGCTTCCTGGGCTCCTCTCTTCCAGGGTCTTGCTTCTCTCTGGGTTTATGGTTTCTTTCTTCCCAGGGCTTGCTTCTTCCTGAGCTCAGGGTTCCTCTCTTCCTGGGGCTTGCTTCTGTTTCCTCTGTGAGCTTACTTCCTGGGGCTCCAGGATAAGGCTTCAGCATTAAACTCCAACATTAAAACTCCAACCTCAAAAATCCTCAGATCTGTCTTTTGCCATGCCTTTTATCTGTAAGCCCTCACCCACCAAGGGGTGGGAACTCAATGCCCTTATGACATGGCTCAATCAAAGCCCTAATATTAACTTAATCACACCCAGGTACAGACCAGGTTACAAACATAATCCAATATCTATTTTTGGAATTCATAACCATATCAGACTGCTTCACTCCACCCTCTGAATTCCAAAAGACATTACAATATTCAAAAACACCTTAAATCAGTAACAATGCAAGTACTAAAACATATCACAATCAATTTAGAGAAATACAGTTTGTCTTGGGGAAAAGTCCTGTCTGCTATACACCTCTGAAACTTACAAAACAATTTATCTGTTTCCAATACACAAATGGACAGACAAAGGATGAACATTTTCATTACAAAAAGGAGAAATTGGGAAGGAAAGATGAGTCATGGGTCCTCTACAGTTCAGTAAACCTGCAAGGCATCCTCCATTCAATTTCAGTCTGAGAGTCATTGTTAAGATGATGTTTTTTTCTCCTCAGTGCCTTATGGGAACCCACCCTATCCATATGCTTGCCCAATAGCCATTTTCTTGGTTCCACCCTAATCAAGCATCTGGGTGTCAACCAAGCTCCAAACCTCACCCTCCAAGAGTGTTGGGGTGATAGCCACGCCTTACCCAATCTTTGGGTTAGAGTCTTAACCCCCCCTGTACAGTGACATGAAGACAACAATCCCCCTAATCTTTGGCAAACAGGCTCAACCCACTCAGAGCAACGAGTTGACCACATGGTCTTACCTAACCTTTGGCATACAGGCTCAGCCCTCTCAGAGCAATCAGTTGATCACCTGGCCTTCCCTAAGCTTTGGATGCTGGCTCAACCCTCTCAGAGCAATGAGTTGACCACCTGGCCTTCCTTAATCCATTCAGAACAGGTCCATCCCTCTCAGACCTGTGGGGTGCTGACCTTAACTATGCTAATTCTTGGAGAATGTGCTCCACTCTCTTTGTACTCTGGGGCAGCAAAACTCTCCCAGGACATCAGATGTGAACATCCACCCTCTCCAACTGCTGGTGCAAACACACCCTCTCTGTACCCGTGGTTAGGGTTCCTCTGTTGCCCAAGTGATGTCTTAATTCCAGATCAAAGCTTCCATGATTTTCCTCTTAAAGCTGTTTCTCCTTCAACCTCTCCTTTCCATTTCACTTTTTGTCCAAGCTGACAGTAGTTTTGTTCATACAGTTCTCTCAAAAACCTTGTTGGGTTAGCATGCAAGTAGCAGGGGTCCAAGCCATCAGGCAGTAAGACTTTCCACAAGTCTTTCTGAGTTAACTGCATCTTCAATTCTGATTTACAAGTTCCAAGTTTAGTTAAGTCCTCCAATGGGGCACTTTCTTCTGGGAGCTTGATTTCCAGAGGCTTGGAATTTACAGAATTAGTTTCTGTTTTCTTTTTCTTTGACAGTTCAGTCCTCAGTTATCTCTCTCATCTTGCATTTGCTATAAGTTGAAAGCAGAAGCCAAGCCACATTCTCTGGGTTTACTTTAGAAATTTCTTGAGCTAAATGCCCATGCTTGCCATTTTTAAATTCTGCCTTCCATAAAACACCAGGAATTAATCCTGCTAAGTTATCTGCAACTTTAAAACATGGATCGCCTTTCCTCCAGTTTCCAATCCTAGTTTCATAATTTACTTCTAAGTCATCATAAAAAGTCTCTTTAGCATCCATATTGTTATCAACAATCTCTTCAAAGCAATCTAGGCCTTTTCCATCAAGCATTTCAGAATTTCTTCAAAAAATACCCCTTACCCATTTAAAAAACTGTTCCAGCATTTTGGTAATTGCAAAAGCAATTCCCCATTCCTTGGTCCCAAATTCTGTATTAGTCAGCCAAAGGGGTGCTGATGCAAAATACCAGAAATCTGCTGGCTGTTATAAAGGGTATTTATTTGGGGTGGTAGCTTACAGATACCAGGCCATAAGTATAAGTTACTTCCCTCACCAAAGTATATTTTCACATGTTGGAGCAAGATGGCTGCTGATGTCTGTGAGGTTCAGGCTTCCTGGGTTCCTCCCTTCCAGGGTCTTGCTTCTTTCTGGGTTTATGGTTCCTCTCTTTCCAGGACTTGCTTCTTCCTGAGCTGAGGGTTCCTCTCTTCTGGAGCTTGCTTCTGTTTCCTTTGTGAGCTTACTTCCTGGGGCTCCAGCTGAAGGCTTCAGCATCAAACTCCAACATTAAAACTCCACCATCAAAAACCCTCAACTCTATTCTTTGCCATGGCTTTTATCTGTTGGTCCCCACCCACCAAGGGGTGGAGACTCAGTGCCCTAATGATGTGGCCCAATCAAAGCCCTAATCATAACTTAATCACACCCAGGTATAGACCAGATTATAAACATAATCCAATATCTATTTTTGGAATTCATAACCATACCAGACTGCTTCACTCCACTTCCAAAAAACAGGGGAGGAAAAGATGGTTGGGCACCAACTTCAGTTAGTGATTAGTAAATTTGGTGGGCTAATGAGTAATCTTAAGAACAGCTAAAGTTTGAACCTGTCCAAGTCGGAAAGAGGCTGGTAGCCACCATTTTAACTCTGCCCCTGGCATGAGAGTAAGCTGATAGGAATAAAAATCACAGTGCTGGTAGGGACCGCTTTTATTCCATCCAGATCAGATTGCAGATCTAACTTAAGCCCCAGGCCCACCTACGGGAGGGAGGAAGCTGGAGGTACCTGCTCCAGACTCTCTGGGAAAATACAAGCCATGCTGCAGAGGGTGGTGATCATCTTACTCTGGCAGCACAAGCTTCAGAAGCTATTTTGTGGCTGAAGTTGGAAGCTCCATTTCCCAAAAACAGGGGAGGAAGAGATGGTTGGCCACTGACTTCAGCTACTCATTAGTAAATTCAGCTGTCTAAAGTTTGAATCAGTCTAAGACAGAAAGAGCCTGTAGTCACCATTTTGGCTCTGCCCCCAGCATGAGGGGAAGGCGGACTGATTGAAAATCACAGTGATGGTAGAAATAGGCTTCTTTCCATCTAGATCAGACAGTAGTCCTAGCCTAGGCTTCAGCTCCACCTGAGGTAGGGAGGAAGCTGGTGGAACCTGTCTTTCTGGGTAACTTCAGGTAAAATTGACTGGCACAAACTGAACAGATGGAAGTCTACCAGGGCAACTGTGGTCATTTTGGACCAGCACAGCATAGATGGCTTCTCATATCTGCAGCTCCATCCCCACACCAGGCAGTGGGGAAAGGGAGTGAAACTTCATCAGTCTCTCTGGGCAACCATAGTTTAGGCCTTCACAACTTGGATTATTACACAGGCTGTGGCACTGTCCCTACCTTGACAAAGAAAAATGTGGGAGAAGTTTCTTCAGTCCCTGGGACAATGAGGGCAGCTTTAGTGTCCACTGCTTACAGCACCAACTATATCCTTGGTTCCTATTACACAACCAGCAAGGAAGAATGGGCAAGAAAGTCCTAAACTAAAGAGAGAATCTTCACCCAGAATTTTAAATTCTCTAGTAAGCCAGATGTCAAGACACCAAAAAAAAAAATTACAATCCATACCAACAAACAGGATGCTATGGCCCAGTTAAAGGAACAAGAAAAGACTCCAGATGACATAATGGTGTTGAGACAACTAATCATAGGTGTTCAAACAAATCTCCTTAATAAATTCAATGAGATGAATAAAAGGATTAACAATATTAAGAAGGCATTGGATGAGCACAAAGAAGAATTTGAAAGCATACGTAGAAAAACAGCACATATTATGGGGATGAAAGGTGCAAAAATGAAATTAAAAATATACTGGAATCATAAAACAGCAGATTTGAGGAGCACAAGAAAGGATTGGTGAGCTTGAAGGCATGGCCTTTGAAAACAAACATACAAAAAGACAGATGAAGAATGGAAAAAATTCAACAAAATCTCAGGTAAGTAAATGACAGCAAGAGACACACAAACTTATGTGTCATGGGTATCCCAGAAGGAGAAGAGAAGGGAAAAGGTGCAGAAGGAATATTTGAAGAAATAATGGTTGAAAATTTCTCAACCCTATTGAAGGACATAGATATTCATATCCAAGAAGCACAATGTACTCTCATCTGAATAAATCCAAATAGATCAACACCAAGTCATGTACTAATTAGACTGTCAAATGCCAACAACAAAGGGAGAATTCTGAGAGCAGCAAGAGAAAAGCAATGCATAACATATAAGGGATACCCAATAAGATTAAGTGCCAATGTCAATTCTACCCAAAATGATATACATATTCAATTCAATCCTAATAAAAATTCCACCAACATTTAAAAAATAAATGGAAAAATTATCAAATTTATTTGGAAGGGTTAGGGGTATTGAATAGCCAGAAATTCTTAAAAAGGAAATGTAAAGTTGGAGGACTCTCACTTCTGGACTTTAAATCATGTTACCTAGCTACAGTGGTAAAAACAGCATGGTACTAGCATAAAAACAGACACACAGATCAGTGGAACTGAATTGATGGTTCAGAAACAGACCCTAACATCTATGGTCAAGTGATTTTGACTAGCTTGCCAAACCCACCCAGCTCAAGCAGAACAGCCCATTCAAGAAATGGTTCTGGAAGAACTGGATAGCCATATCCAACAAAAAAAGAAAGACAGCCCCTATCTCACACCTTAAGCAAAAATTAACTCAAAGTGGGTCAAAAACTTAAATATAAAAGAACCATAAAGCTTCTAGAAGAAAATATCGGGAAATATTTTCAAGACCTGGTTGTAGGTAGTGGATTCTTAAAGGAGATAAGAAATGGACTGAGACCAAAGTTAAATGAGTGAATTTCCCTCTGTGGAATTGATTCACACTTCAAATCATGGTGTCATAAAAAGAAGAGCGACAAGAGTGCTTATGAAGGGACTTCTGCATAAAGTCCCAGCCCTGGCAAGCATCAACAGATGCTGTGGCCTTTACTGGGACAAGGTCACTCACTGGCCCCTTCTTTTCTGTACAAGAGTCAGTGGTTTAAGGCAAGGATATGAGAAGGACATAAGGCTATTGTAAAACAGATCCAAGCAGAGGCAGTGGGGCATGGGAAGAGGCTGAGCTGCTCTTCTTGTCCCAACCTAGAGGCAGTACAAGAGCCCTTTAGTCTTTGAGCCAACCTAGTTCAAAATGGCAGCTGTGATCCTCATCCTTGAATGGGAACTAACCAGGAGAACAGGCCAAGGCCAAGGCCCCCAGATCCATGTCTCATGGGGGCAGTGGCAGAGCTGAGGACTGTTCCTTATTATTTTCTGCCCAAAGAGAGATGTATCCTGTCCTTGCTTGCATTTCAGTACCTCTGTTGACTCAAGAAACTCTCCAGCTTCTAGCTGCTTCAGCTCCTTGATCTTCTCAGCTGGGGCCAACTGGGGCTGCTCTTGTTTTTTTAGAAGTATGGGCCATGTCCTGCTGGGCCTGAGCCCTCTGCTTCTGCTTCTGGGCCGGGCACAGCTGTGGCTGCTTTCGTTCCAGCTGTGCCATTTCTTGCTGTTCCATTCGCTGACACAGCTGCTGCAGGTTCTCATGCTCATTCCCTGGCTGGTGCTTCAATAGATTTTTCACAATCTCTCTTTGGCTTGTGTGTTATTCAGGAACTGATAGTTTTGTCAAACACCTCAGGATTATATTCTCCTGGAACATCATCAAAGACATCATGTTTGTACATCTTATACCCCATTTGGCTCTGCAATTCCAACAGCTTCTCAAATGACATGTGGAATGTGTCCTTTGGCAGGTGGCAGGCTGCCCCCAGGCTCCAGGACCTGCTGTCCTCCCCATCATCTGAGGCCCCGTGGAGAGATGGGATCATTGCCCTGGCTCAGGGGGTCAGTCCAGTGTCTGGTCGTGTAAGGCTCAGAAGAGGAATTCAAATGGATTCTTGAAGTGCATTAAATCCTGAAGATCTTAGTACTTTCACTGCCCTATGAAAATATTATTCCAAGTTATCTTATACATTTTCTCCTCCAGACCTGGTTTACATTGTTTCTCTAGTGCCTTGGTTCATTTTACTAGTGAATAATATTTAGAGGCAACAATTAGGTGCCAGAGGCTCCCATTGCTACAGAAGTTGTTATTAATTCTAGGTCTTTTCTGTAGACAGAGCTAGAAAATACTTTTAAGTGAGTTAATTTTGATATATTTTTTAAATTCCAATTTAGGGTTGCAGGGTTGTCTTCTTTTTGATTGTTTTTTGTTTGTTTGCTTTTTACAGGCTTTTTGTTAACTTTTTAAATTGCCTATTTCTTTTTTCTTACCCTGGCAAAAGGTTTTTTAACAATAATGTAATTAATGATTTAAAATATAAATATCTTCACTATGAAAATAATAATATTGTAAGAACATGATTGCTAAAACTAGCTTAAATTACTGAAAATTAGCTAAAATATAATTTGTACATTTACATTTGCTTCATATTCAGCCACCTTTCTATAGTCTTTCAATTAGTGATCTATTAAATTTCAAGTCATTTCATTTAACAAAATTCCTTGCTAACAGTAGATAAATATAAAGAGAAAAATGAAACTATCATTTCCCCCTTGTTTATAAAACTAATATTTTTCCTATGTCATTATATTTTCTAAAAATTCCAATATAATAATATATGTAATGATGGTTATAGTAGGCATGATGATTCCTTTGTAAATTTACAATATATGTTGTTGGAATTTTGGTAACATAATTTTCATATTTAGGACATTTTATTTTATTCATATTTACTTCTAATTTACTTAATTTCCTAATTAAAATTACTCTTGAATATTAATAATAATCATTTTTAGCATCTTGTCAGAGTATAACAATTTTTTAAAATTTATTAATATAATTTATGATATTGATAAGTTTATTTACAGAACTTAACTCTTATAATAAACTCAACTAATCACTACTTAGTTATTGATGCATTGCTTCCTTCTATTGGTTACTATTTTATTAGGTAATTTGCATTTATAGAGTAAGATGGTTCAATAATTTTCCTTTTTCCTCCTGTATTTACTTGCTTTCAAAATAAAAGTCTACAGGTTTAGAAAAATATACTGAAGTAACAACATTAAGATCATCTGTTCATTATGTTTAGATAAAATCAGCTGTGAAACCATTTAGTCCTTTTGCTTTTTAAAAATTATTTATTAGTGGTGAACCTCTAACCAATGTTTCAATTTTTGCTATGGCAATTGCTGTGCACAAGTTTTTCCTCTCATCCTTTAGAAATAAATTGATCATTATGTCTGAGAAAATGCAATTACAGGTGCTGCTACATGTCATTGGGAGCTGCTTGATCACAAGCAATGGGAAAAAGCACATAACACTTAGGCATGGTGTTAACATCTTTAAGCTGAATAATACTGAAGCATGGACCTAGAGACAGCAAAGTTTCAAAGTGGTCGAAATACTGGAACTTCCCTGGTGGACCATAAAGAAAGGAGTGTGAAGGTTCTGGAAAATGGGAATATTGAATCCATTATCTGTAATCTACTCAGACATCTCCTATCTTGTCCCAATCTGAAGGGTCAAAAGGAAACTCCCTTTAATAAGGCATAAGGAAAAGCACTGGTGAGGCTTTATCAACATCTTTGAAAAATCTATGAATGGCCTGTCTACTATAGGCTGGAGATGATGATGGGTGATGCTGCCCTAAAACTGGGCTCTCTAAACGTAATGGAATAAAAGGTCCCAGAGTAATAGAGGCCAGTGGTGCACTTACCTATCAAGGGCAATATAATTTCAATAAAACACAAGGGCAGAGAATTTTGACCCACAAGAGATGGTTCTCATGGTTAATTGATCTTGGATGCATAGAAATAAAATAGATGGCAATTTACAAGCATGCTATGCTTGGTATATATGAGGAAAAACAGTCTAGACCTGGTAGAAAGAAATCTAAAAAGCTGACTCTCTGGACTTAAGTTGGCTCACAGATCCAGAATCCCCTTAACCCTAAGTACCACTGAAGAAGGACCCTAAAATAATGCCAAAATTATATATTGCAAAAATTTCCTCAAGTCTTTCACAGAGGGACCTGCAGCCATTTATGAGGGTATTTCTGTGTGATGAAAGGGAAATGGCCAGTGGGATTACAGGCATATGACTGGTTATTTCTCCAGTTCCACAATGTATAGTGGAAACTCTAGTAATAGGAGAATGTATTCATTAGTTCCCTGGCAAACGAGAGAACAAATTTGGTAGCAAGGGCCAAGGGAAGCCTCTGAAACCACCTTCATCATTAAATGCTCCTATGGCCATAAACCAAAAGCAAACCATAAACCAAAATTCCTCCGTGCCTGGAGGAATTGCATAGGTTAGTTCCATCATAACCAACATGAAAAACACAAGGGTGGGATTTCTCCCATAACCCCATTAAACTCACCTGTTTGGTCAGTACAAAAGTCAGATGAGTTGGAAAGAATTAGTGTATTTCCACAGATGTAACCAGATGGCAATGCCAATAATAGGTGTTGTTCTAAATGTGGAACATATTGATACAGCTCTTGTAAATTAGAATATCCCTGTCTTGTTGTTCACCACTGCCAGTTAAGGAGCATTCTGCAGGGACGATAGTATATCTTGTCTTTGTGTTAGTACAGGTCTCCTACTTTCATTTATAATATAATAAAGGTTTTTTATCTGCAGGACATTCAACTTATCAATTACATTAAAGACATTGAACTAAATGGACCTGGTGAACGAGCAGCCAAGACTTCCTGTTAAGAAACATGCTTGCCATAGGATGAGAGATAAACATGCTTTTCTACAGTCTAGTACCTTCTTTAGATGTTTGAGGTAACATAAAGTGTTTGGGTGTGCTGCTTCAGTCCTTTACAGTTAGTCAGTTTTGAGTTGGGCCTGGATGAAGAAAGTGCTTTTGCAGCAGGTCCAAGTTGGATGAAAGCTGCTCTATTAAAGTCTTATGACCCAGCAGACACAATATAATTGAGAATGTCTGACACAGACAAATGTGCTGTATAGAGTCCTTGCCAAGTCTTAAGAGAATCACAATGAAGATCTCTAGAGATTTTAGCCAGACCATGATTTCTTTTGTAACAACTATCTTCCATTTCCAAAGTGACTCCTGACTTGTCAGTTAGCCTTGGTGGGAATGGAATCCATGACCATGAGATAATGTGATTCCAAATGTCCACTGAGACCTGGGTATCACTAGATCAAATGAACCATACAATTAGGACATGCACAGCAGCATTTGAATTTAAAATGGAAATAGTATATATGAGATATGGCCCTGACAAGTCCAGAGATCACAAGTATATTAATAAGTAACTCAGACTGTTATAGTAACTAACTGTTCTTACAGCTTTGCCTTCAAACTTGGGCTTCATGGGGTTCCTATTGACAGAGTGCCTTATTTACCACATTGCTTCTGACTAGGAGTCACATTTTACAGCAAATGGACTTATGACAATGGCTTATAACCCTAGGAATCACTGATTTACCGAAAGCTTCATTATCCATAAGCTGTTGGCTTGATTTGATGATATGGCTGACTTATGGGCAAGTTATATATATATTTTACTACAGAAAGTACTGTATGTCTTACCTGAGAGATATATAATACCATTTTTCCATAGCCAGAGTGCCAGTGTTCCAGAACCGAAGAGTATTGATGGGGGTAACTCCAACTTCTGTCATATTAGTGCTTTTCTTTCTCTAGATCTTCGATGTCAGTATGTTCAGAGGTTCTAGTGCACAATGGAAGAGTGCTCCCATCAGGGAATATGGGGAACACAGTCATGGTTCTGCCATATTGGAATCTAAGACTGACGCCTGGCCATTTTGCATTCCTCTCACCAAAAGGCAGAGAAAAGATTCACTATATTGGCTGGAGTAATTTAATTTGATCATTGGGAGAAGTGGAGTGCTGCTTAATCATGAGGGCAAGGACGACTCTGTCTTAGTCCTTTCTTGAACAGTTGGCATTATTGATGATCTCAGACATGAAAGGAATGAAATTTTGGATCACATCACCCCAAAAAGACATCCTGGCAGGGTCTAAGAGGGCACATCGGTGGGAAAAGGGTAGCTATGACTATCAACTTGGGGCTTCTGACAAGCTGCAGAAGAAGTAATAGAAGCAGTTATGTTTTATATTCTAGTTTTTCATCATTTCCCCTACCCCACCTTATATGAAGAACACTAGTGATGACAAATATTTGAGGTTTTAGGTGGGAGCATGGCCATAATGATAGTGTATAGTTCATAGGACACTGTGGTCTCCTTGCATCCAGTTACACATTTTACCTGATTAAATGGACTGGAAAAAATGCTGATAAGGCAAGAGGGGATGTGGGCTGTACTAGAAGCTTCTGCTTGTTCCTCCAGATCCACTTTCCACCCTTCTCCACCCTTCTCTGTACTTCTCTCCTCTTTGGGTTGCTACCAGCTGGTCCCTACTCTGAATAACAGTTCCAGTCTAGCAAACTTCTCACAGCTCTCTCTCAGGTTCCCAGTACCCCCCTCTTTATTCCCACCCTATTACTAGGCCCAGAAATTACATGATACCCTGTGAACTCTCTAAGCCCTACATATTTCTTCATAAATAGTACCTTAATTAAACTCTCCTCAAATTAGCCATTTAGAAAATGCCATCTGTGTTCTGTCAAGTCCCAGACAAAATAGTCAAATCCACAGTTGGGAAGTCATCGCTACTTTTTTTGTCAAATAATGAAATACATGTTCCAGCTCTCCAGCATTTTACTATACAACATATTTTTAGTTCCTTTATATATAGTTATTCTAAAGGCATCGATTTATTTCCAAATATATTCTGAAGCTTTTGTCCACTATGACCATGATGCCAGCTTTCCCTCTATCTATGTGTTTTCCCAATTTCTTCACCCTAAAAAGAGCTCTGGTAAACAGGTCTCTGTCAGATCATATCTCTCATTCCCATCATTCACTTGATGTATTTGACTAAATGGCTTAAAATTCTACTAAGAAACTTCTGACAATCTTTGGGTATCCAGTTTTTCTTTTATGTTGAGACAGATGGCATTTACACTTTTCTATATTTTCCCATTCATACTTTTTTTCTGTTTTTTTTTATTAAACTTAATAGAGCACAAGGAACATTACATTAAAAAACATGAAAAAAAACAAAAAACATGAGGTTCCCATATAACCCACTCCCCACTCTCCCACCTCATCATTTTTGTAAATTGTATTTTTTTGAAGATATATACATCACACAAAAAATGTTACATTAAAAAATATAAGAGGTTTCCATATACTCCCCACCCCCCACCCCACTCCTCCCACACCAACAACCTCCCCCATCATTGTGGCATACTCATTACACTCGGTGAACACATTTTGGATCACTGCTGCACTACATAGATAATAGTTTACCCTGTAGTTGACACTTTCCCCCAGTACATTTAGTGGGTTATGGCAGGATATATAAAGTCCAGCATCCGATCCTGAAATGTCATTTAGAGCAACTCAAAATCCCCAAAATGCCCCCACATCATATCTCTACTTCCCTCTCCCTGCCCTCAGCAACTACTGTGGCCACTTTCTCCACCTCGATGCTAAAAATTATTCTATTACTGGTCACAGTAGTTTCATTATAGAATATCAGTAAGTCCACTCTATTCAATATTTTATTCCTCCATTCTGTGGACCCTGGTATGGTGATGCCCTCTTCACCTCTAGATCAAGAAGGGGCTTAGATTCCACATGGATGATGGATGCAGTTCCTCTGCTTGCAATTGCAGGCACTCTTGATTCCCTGGTGTGGTGGTTGACCATCTTCACATCCCTGTTAGCTGACCTGGGTAAGTCCAATGAACCAAAGAGTAGGAGTTGCAACTCTGCTGAGGCTCAGGACCCAGCTGGCACATGGGCAGTCCAGAGATTCAAGTCCCCTGAGTATACACCATCTCTAGCACCAAACACAGGTTCAGTCAAAGTGACAGAAGAGGCATGTGCAGAAAGGTCACATCTGAATCTAGCTCCATCACATTCAGGAGCACAAATTCTAATGTAGGCCCTCTGACATGGCACAGAACTCCAAATCTATCTGCCATGCCCATATACCTTGTCGATCTCCATGGCCTTCAGGAGAACCAGTACCTAGGGTTGTAACTACTTTGACTTTTTCTGGGGTCCTGCTGAGCTGTCCACAAGCACGACCTCTCTGATAACCTCCTGACTCTTTTTGGAAGACTGTTAGCCATATAAACTCATCTGTCTTTGCCATTTTCCCCTTTTATTCAAGGTCAAAAAGCAGGTTTTTACACTTGATCCAGTATGTAGGCTGAGATATTCTGCTGGTCTGAGTTGACCCTTTTTTTTTTTTTTTTTTAAGATTTATTTATTTATTTAATTTCCCCCCCTCCCCTGGTTGTCTGTTCTTGGTGTCTATTTGTTGCGTCTTGTTTCTTTGTCCGCTTCTGTTGTCGTCAGCGGCACGGGAAGTGTGGGCGGCGCCATTCCTGGGCAGGCTGCACTTTCTTTTCACGCTGGGCGGCTCTCCTCACGGGCGCACTCCTTGCGCGTGGGGCTCCCCCACGCGGGGGACACCCTGCGTGGCACGGCACTCCTTGCGCGCATCAGCACTGCGCATGGCCAGCTCCACACGGGTCAAGGAGGCCCGGGGTTTGAACCGCGGACCTCCCATATGGTAGACGGACGCCCTAACCACTGGGCCAAAGTCCGTTTCCCTGAGTTGACCCTTTTATTCGAGGTCTCTTTCTATTTGCTTCACCAGGTAGTAGTTGGTAGTAATCCCTCAGCACCAGGGAAGCTCATCCCCAGGAGTCATGTCCCATGCTGGTGGGAAGGTAATGAATTTATGTGCTGAGTTTGGCTTAGAGAGTGGCCACATTTGAGCAACATGGAGGCTCTCAGGAGGTAACTCTTAGGCACCCTGCCGCTCTAGGCCTAGTTCATATTTCAGGCACACAGGCTCCTAAGCACAGTCATCAGTATCAAGGGCTCATTATTGGACCCTCCTTCCTTGTTGATCTTTGCTGTTGCCCTTGGGGGATTATTGTTGTTCCATTGGTGAAGGTGACAGAGCTCCCCTGGGTAGGAGATGACCCAAGGAATTAGGGGGAGGGCTGGGGGGAACAGTTGAATATGGAAGAATGTTAGGTATATGGTTGAAACTATACTGTTGAGAAAACTCTTTAGAAAATATAATAAGGAAGGGTCACATGTTTAAGGTGCTTAAGTGGGGGGGGGGGCATCCAGTACAGGGGCAAGCTTCTAGGGAGTATGTGCGTGCTCATTTTGTCATAGTGTGTTATATATTTGGGTGGAGACCCATACAATGAGTGTGAAGGTGTACCCACATTCTGGGGTGACCTGATGTTCCCAAATAGAGGGAGTTGTGTCTCTTGAGAGAATTGCTGGCTCCCAATTAGTTAGGGCAGGCTAGTATGTCAAACCTTCAGCATTGTTGCAGTATCTGTAAATACGGTCCTTCAAGTAGTGAAGATTGATTGTAATGGTGTGCCATTCACACTTTAAAATAAAAAGTGTATGTGCTGAAAGTATTGCTTACCTTTTTCTGTCAATACAGGTGAGCTTCAACATCTTTTACAATAGGTCCATTGAAGTGTTT
Organism: Dasypus novemcinctus; assembly: GCF_030445035.2. NCBI lineage: Eukaryota > Metazoa > Chordata > Mammalia > Cingulata > Dasypodidae > Dasypus > Dasypus novemcinctus. The sequence continues at coordinate 76,386,109 of NC_080680.1, read as the reverse complement.
ATGTCTGTATCTTAGGATAAAAACCCCATTAAAGTGTTTATTTCTGCATCTTAGGATAAAAATCTTCAGTCTTTCACCTCTAATTATATTAAATGTGTTTTTTAATAGGCACCTTTTATTAGGTTGGAAAAGTTTATTTCTATCTCATATTTGCTGAGAGCTTCTGTCAGAATTGAATGTTAGGCATTTCCTCAAAAATCTTTTTGCATTTATTGAGTTGTTCACTTCTCAGTTTTTGGGCTGTTGTTTTTTACTCTGTTAAAATGATGAATAAAATTTATTTCTTTTGAATGTTAAACCAGCTTTGAACTTGTATGTAAGCCTCATTTGGTTATCCTTTTTTTATATCATTAGATTCAATTTACTAAAAATTGAGAGGTGATTTTTACTTCTAAGAGCATGGTCTTTAATTTTATAGTCTAATAATGTCTTTGTCAGGTTTTGGTGTCAGGGAAACTCTGCCTCATATGATGACTTGATTTCTTTAATAGATACAGGAGTATTCATTTTATCTATATATTCTTGAATGACCTTTATTAGTTTTTCTTTAAGAAAATTTTCTCCATTTCATCTCAGTTGTCAAATTTATTGGCATAAATTTGGTCATTATTCTGCCTTATTAATCTTTTAACATCTATGGAATATGGTAATGGTGTTACTCTCATTCCTGATATTGATCATTTGTGTCTTCTCCCTTTTTATTCCTGATTATACTGGTGAGAGTTTTTTTTTTAAAGTTATTAATGTTCACAAAGGATCAGATTTTTGTTTCATTGATTTTCTCTTTGCTATTTTTGTTTCTCTATACATAATGTGGATATTTCTCTGACTACTTTTACTATTTTTTTACTATAGATTTTAAACAATTTGTTTATTATAGTCATTTCTACAGATTTCTTGTTTTGTTTGCTTAGTTTGCTGAACTTCTTAGATTACAGTTTTGATAAAATTTTTAAAATTTTGGCCACTCTTTTATTCAAGTATTTTTATTAGCATTCCCTCTTTCTTCTTGATTCAGGAACTCTGGTTTCACATATATAAGGCCACTCGAAGCTTTTACATAACTCTCTTACTTTGTTCATTGTTTTTTTTTCCCCCCAGCTTTTTCTATTTCCATTTTGGATGGTATCTTATTGCTACTGTTTAATTTCACTAATCCTTTCTTCTGCAATATCTAATCTGTCATTAAACTCATCCAGTCTATTTTTCACATCAGATATATTTTTAATCTCTTGAAGTTGGATTAGTATCTTTATTTATATCTTTCATGTGTCTATTTAACATTTTCAATTTTACCTCTTTTTTTAAAATATATTCAATATAGTTATAACAACTTTTTAAGAATTCTTGTTTACTAATTCTCTCATCTGAGTCTTTCTTTGTTCTTGGTTTCTAATAATTTACTGTTTTCCTCCTTATTGGTTATATTTCCCCATTTCTTAGCATATCTATTAATTTTGTTTGGATGGCAGACTTTATGAAGTTTACCATTTTTGCATGTTAAATATTTTTTATTCCTATAAATATTCCTGATCTTTGTAATGTAATAGGATTAAGTTAATTTGAAAAAGTGTAATAATTTTGAGGCTTGCTTCTAAGCTGTAAGTAGGATCACATCAATCTTTTGTCTAGAATTAATTGTTCCCTATTACTGAAGCAATAGCCTTGTAACTACTCTGATGTCCTCTCTGGTTGGTGGGAAGACAAACTTATACAGGCCCAGGGTGACTGGATATTGTTTTTTCTAACCCTTTGGGCGTTTCCTTCCCTGACTTTGATTTGTGTCTTTGTACATATGTGCTGATCATTATGTAACTGAGAACATACTAGGAATCCTTTGTACATCTCTAGACTTTTTCTCTGCGTATCTCACTTCTCTAGTATGCTGCCATTTTAAACTCTAGCATCCTTGGCCTCCCTCAACTCCCATCTCCATCTCCTTTGTTCACAGAAACTGCTGGACTTCTCCCAATTTCTCCCTCCTTCATTGTAGTCGGGATAGTCTTCCCATTCAAAAAGCTGTGGTTATCATAAGGCTCATTTTGTTTTGTTTTGTTTTTCTCCTTTTTTATGTATCATTTCCCTGTGTTGTCTGATGTCCAACATCTATAAACTATTGTTTTATATATTTTTGTTCATTTTACTTAATTTTTTCACTTGGGCTGTAACTACTATACTTGTTACTCTACCTTGGTTGAAAGTGAAAATACACCTTTTAGGCTTTTACTTTTATAGAGTCAAAATGAAATGAGGAATGGACAGTAGGATCAGTTCAAATTATTTTCCATGAAAAAATGACATTTTAAATAAGAAAATGTATTTTATAAGCTATGATTACTTATAGGTGAAACACCAACATATCCTGTAACTTCAGATTGGATAGGTCAGGGTAAAACTAATCAATGTGAGGGCTTCTCACTTTTCACAGCCAAATACAGACTATGTGGACTGTCCCTTTGCACTTAGATTTGAGAGACACAAATCATAGGTGACTCTGACAGATTCATTTATTTTCCATCCATTTTGTCACCCTCCGTGATTTAAGGATGTCTGTTTTCTTGTTTAAAACATGTAAAAGGCAGGTTACACTGAGATAGCAGTAACAGCTACATTCTCTTTAATGTGCTTTTTCTCATTAAGCCCTACTAGAGCTGACCTTCTATTCATAAATCCTCATCATGTGTTTAATGTTTGCTGAGATTCAAGGGTTTTAAATTATGAAGAATAAAAGCAACTGGTCTCTCTGGACCAGAAAACCAATACTATTTAATCCAAGGAAATTGTACTTAAAAAAAAAAAAATTGCCACAAACCTAATGAAATTAAAGTAAGGGCAAAAGTATTATGTTGCATTAAGTGTCTGTGTTCTATTTTTGTGCAAGCTTTATAGTCACCTAAAGTATAATTGGCAGCAAATCCTCCTTGCTATTATGTGATATTTTTCACCATCAAATGGTAAATTAAAAAATAGTCTTTTGGTCTTTAATAAGTAGTCTTTGTGAAGCCTAAATCTTAATATCATTTCCATTGAATAAGAACTAAAAAATTTTTCTAATTTAGCATTGACTCAAAAAAGAGGATAATTTCACCAATCTAAATACTTTTATCTTTTCTACATATGACCATCATCCCAATTTGCCAGCCCTATTCTTTCATGGGAAAGAAAGCTCTCTTGACAAGTCTTCCTTTGAAAGTCTTCTAATTAAAGCACTATTGATTTGATAAACCAGTCAAATACAGCCTACCTAATAACCTCCTTTCTTTATGTAAATTACATAAATGAACTTTTAAAAATTAAAACAATTGTTTTACTGTAGAGAAAACCACCCACCTCACCCACTTCCTCTTCACACTGCACTGGTCTCACTGAGCTGGAAGCCTTAAAAAAAGCAAAAGGGTGGCCATTATGTGACTGGAATTCAACCCCTAATAGGTTGTGTCTTGATTTCTACAGTCCTTTCTGATCCTTAGCCCTTTTGTAAGGTGCAATTTCAAACATGTGAAAGGAATTTTCTAGAAAATTCCTGTTCTTTCTCATCTCCCCTAGGAAAATATGTCTTTGAAAATGTCATTGATTAACTGAACAAGTTTGCTAAACTCTACAGGATAAATTCATATTCAGTAAAATACCACAGAAGCTGTGAGAGTTTAATTTTTTTTCTGGAAATAAACTGTGTGATCATGGTAGAAATATCGAAGAATTAAAGTTTGGGCATTCTAGGCCCAGCACTAGTTCTAACTAGAAGTGGGCTCTTGAAAAAATATTTAACTTTTGTAGGCCTCAGTTCTCTCAGAAAAACACCGGGATTACTACCTGGTCTATAAAATGCTTTTTAAACCTAAATTCAGGATATATGGTTACTTTGCTTAAAAATGAGGGAAATGGCTTAGAGAGGGGCATTTGAGCAACAAGGAGGCTCTCAGGAGGTAATGCTTAGGCAATATATAATACTATGTCAAGTTTCAATTTCAAAAGTAAAGGTTCATAAGTACAGTCATCACAATCAAGGGCCCGCTGATGGTCCATCTTCCTTCACTAGTCACTGCCCCTCTACTCAGGAGATTATCGCTCCCATTAGAGAATGTGGCAGAACTCCCCAGGATAGGAATTGGATATTCCGTTGGTTATTGTGTGAATCTCCACCCACTGTGACAATGCCCCATGAACACTTGAACTTTTTCATATTCCATATCGGTATGCTCCAGGCGAACATCCTCTCAGGCATCCCCCATCACTGACACCCCACACCAATGATCCTTCCCTGCCACTATTGTAACCTTTCTGTGATCCAAAACTTCATCAAAATTGAAGCCAACAAAATAAGTGAATATAATTAGTAGGAAAATGATATAATAATAATAGTTTTAAAAATAACAAATACAAAATTTTGAAATTATAAAAAATAAAAAATATGAAAAATTTTTTGACATTTTATCTTTCATCACTGTAAGATCTGTTGTCTTGTATGTACAATGACATTGGCTTCCATTTATTTGCCCAATGTCTTATTTCATTTTGTCTTCAAAGAAGCTTTAGATTATAGAAAAGTCATATAAGAAATAGGTGATTCTCGTATACCCAACATCCTCCCCCATTCCCTTTCCCCTATTAATAACATTTTACATGTGGATGGTACATTTATTACAGTTGATATACAAATATCGAAACTTTCCTACTAACCACGGTCTGTAATTTACTTTGTAGTTTACACTTTGGACAGTGTAATTTTATAGATTTTGATAAAATTTGACATGGTCTGTATCCATCCTTGCAAGATCATGTAGAACAATTCCATCACCCCAAAAATGTCTCATGTTCCATCTATTCTATTCCTCCCTCCCTCTCCCCTGGGGACCCACAGTAACCACCAAGATTAACTCATTGAAGGATCAGATTCATAGTTCCTTGCAACAACACTGAGGCCTCGACATACTGGCCTGTCCTCCCCTATTAGGCACTACATATGCTCTCGAGAGACTCCTGCCCTTCTATTTGAGATCATAGCAGGACTCCCCAGAATGGGAGTCCAACATCTTCCTGCTCATTATGTGAATCTCCACCCCCTGATACACCACATTATGACAAGATGAACACTACACAATCCCTAGAAGCCTGCCTCAGGTGCGCCCTATTCTGAGTGCCCCCCACATACAACACCTTAAACCAGTAGCCCTCCCCTGCCATATTTGGAATTAGAATAAAGGAATTACCTGCAAATTGCAGGGCTGTCACTCATATGTCACCAACCACACCCCTCTTTCTGTCTTTCTGAGATTACTGATTTAGTATGAATTTATGTATATATTTATTTATTATAGAAAGAATGTAAGGCAGCTTGCAGGGAATACACAAAATATAGCAAGATAGCACAAATTTGGCAAAGATGAAAAAGGAAAAAAAAAAAAAGAAAACATGGATAACAAGGACTTAAGGCAAATAAAAAAATAACCAGCTAGCCAAAAGAACTGCAATTTAAACTCTAAGGCAAGAGAACTTGGGCCTGGCTATGGGTTAAAAGAGGATCCTGGTAAGCCACATAGCTCTTGGTGCCCATGAGATATAGGAGAAGCACAATAAGCTCTGTTCTAAAACAAAGAACGAGTGTAACATACTGTGCAATCATGATGCTTTTGTTCAACTCATAGCTTTGTCCACAGAACTCTAAGACCTTGGGAAAGGTAATTCACTGCTCTTGCCTAAGAGCTTTATCACTTAAATGAGGATGAAAATAATAACCACCTCACAGGGTTGTTGTGAGGATTAAATGAAAGAATTAATGCATGCAAAGAACTAAGTACAGTCCCTGACAAGTAAAGGACTCAGAATAGGTAACTTTTCACTATTTTTGTTTTTTTAGAGAAGATACAAATTGATTCCAAAGTCCCTATTTTAAAAACACTGTGCATATTAAAGACACATGCTTCTTCACAATGTTCATACTGTTGTCAAAGACAACTGGTAAATTTTAAATTTACACCTGTTTGGGGACACATGTAAGAAATAAGTGTGAAAGTCTTTCAGCCACAGCCCTAGGAAGAGACAAAATTCACCCTCATTTGCCTCCACAGTGAATTCTTGCAACATACAACACAAGAATTAAAAATAAGTAGCAAAATTCTGACCTTGATCTGTAATATAAATTATTCTTTTTTTGATGAATTAGTATTGTAATATATTATAAGATTCATAAACTAACATAGTATCTGTTCTGATGGCACAGAGTACCCTGGAACTATACTCCTCTTCTGTTACCTCCTTCTTCCTCGTCTTCTACCTCCTCCTTCCTTTCCTTCCTAGCTGCTGCTACAGCTCTCCTTCTCCTCCTCCTCTTCTTTATCCTGTTCTTCTTCCTGCTCATTTTCTTTTCTTGCTCTTTCAGGTTCTGACTCCTTCCAAATGATTTGTTTGACCATGGGCAAATCACCTACACTCTCTCAGCCATCTTCTTCCTCCGTAAAAAAGCAACAACCTTAATCAGCTCATTAGGTTGTTTTAAGAATTAGAAATAAAATATGAAATACACTGGGCATCTAGAAGACAATAAATTTTGCTTTATAAACATTCTGTGGAAAATTAACATAATTTTATTTGCTATATTTTAAACCAGATGAGAATGGAATGGGGAGAATATTTTTTGCCATATTACCAATTATACCATATTTATATATATTATATCTAATTTATTACTTATTCAGACTTCACACCTCAGAGTTTTAAATAATCTGTTTGAGTGGAGGTGGTGGGCACAATCAATAATGGAAACAAATGATATGGTTCTTTAGAAAGAGCAAGTGATCCAGTTGTTTCTAAGAGTCCTCAGTTACTTCTGAAGCACCATCTATTTGAAACATGGATGTGCTCCTCTAAGCATTAGGCTTGCTTTGGCAATCTTCTAGAGTTGGTGAGTCAGTCCAGGGTAAGAAAACAGATGAGGATAAAATTAGGAAACCTGCATGCCTTTGAAGATATTCTATAACTTACAAATTTTAGCCAAATCAGGCAGTCCTCTATATTAAACAACCAGGTTTAACTGCACCTATATCAATAATAGTATCTAAAACATACAATAAACTGTCCATATTAAAAGTATACAGTTTGGTTGTGACCCATAAAACCATGACTGTGATCAAAATAATGCACATATCTATCAGGTCCAAAGATTTCCTCATACCATTTTGTAATCCTTTCCATTGTGCCTTCCCTTGCCTCCCTTATTCCCATGCAATCATTGATCTGCTTTCTGTCACTATGGATTGGTTTTCATTTTTCAGAATTTTATATAAATGGGACTCTACAGCCCCTAGTCTTTTTGCCCTAGTTTCTTTCACTCAGCTTAATTATTTTGAGATTCATTTATGTTGCTGTATGTAACAATAGTTCAGTGCTTTATATTGTGTTTACTTTTATTGACTTGTTTTCTGTTTTCTGTTTCATTCATTTCTTTCTTGACTTTTAGTATTTTTTCTTTTTTCTTCGTATTTACCTTGGGCTTAATTTGCTCACCTTTCCCTAGTTTCTAAAGGTGGAAACTGAAGTTATTAAACAGTGATCTTTCCTCTTATTTAATTAATCATTTGAGTGCTATAAATTTCCACCTAAATACTCATTTAGCAGCATCCCACAAGTTTTTATGTTATGTTTTCAATTTCATTCAGTTCAAAATTATTTCTAAAATTTCTTTTGATTTCTTCTTGACCCACAGGTTACTTTCAAAAGCAATATTTAGTTTCAAACTATTTGGGGATTATTCAGAGATTTTTCTATTATCAATTTCTAATTTAATTTCTTTGTGGTAAGAGAACATATTGTCAGAACTGAATCCTTTAAAAGTTGTTGGGATTTCTTTTATGGAACAGAATATAGTCTCTCTTGGTATATAGTCCATGTGCACTTCAGAAGAATGTATATTCTGTTGTTAAATGGAGTTTTCTGTAAATACTAATTAGATCAATTTGGTTGAGTGAATAGTTCAAATTATCTATTCCTTACTGATTTTCTGTTTATTTTTAAATCAACTATTGAAAAAGGGGTATTGAAATCTTCAAGTATGATTAAGAATTTTTCTATTTTCTTTGCAGTTCTATTGTGGATTGTGAAGCTCTCTTAGGTGCACAGATATTTAGAATTATTATTTCCTCTTGATGAAGTGATTGATTTACATTGTGAAATTATTTACAGTCTTTACTTATTCTTGTCTAATATGTTTACTTAGTGTCAATACTCATAGATTCTGCTGCAAAAATATTAATATTATTTGGTCAAGAATGCTTCCCCAGATGTCTCTGGCAATACTACATAATATATGCAGTATATGACCTTTCTAAAATAAAAAATATATAATTTGAATTACAGAACACATTTGTTCCAAAGAGATTTGGATACGAGGTTGTGGACCTATATAAATTCTGCAGTTCATGTCCTTAAATATATCTCTTCAAACTCATTTTTAAAATTCCCATAATTGGAATTGGTTTAAAGACATGCAAAATTTTTGATAGCTACTTCCAAACTGCTTTCCACAAAAAATGTACCATTTCAGACTTCCTCCAATACTGATTTTTATGATTCTTTTATGTCTTTGCAAATCTGAAAGATGAAAAAACAACTTTTTTATTATTTACTAACAAGTTTGTTTTAAAGGATGCCTAAGAAAAATTAAAGGTCAGTATAAAAAGGTAAAAAGAAGAATTATATATAAATGAAAATGAAAAATACTTTAAATAAAATCAGGCATGAGGCCAGAGATGTGATATCATGTTGATTTACAGAATTATATCATTTAGCTCACTAAACTTCATGAGCAGTTGACAAGTATAACACTAACAGAAATAATGTACCCAATTTGTAGGTGAGGAGTTAAAGTTATTTGCTTATGATCTTGTTGTTAATAATGCTGAAAGCCTCCATATCCCTTAAACGGAGTATATTAGAGTTAACAAAATTATTAATGAAATCAGTGTTACCTCCTGAATGCTCAGGAAAACTCATTTCAAAGAAAATTTTCTAATCAGACTTATATACTTCATTTTTACTTCAATTTGGTGGATCTTGATCCTAGCACGTTTAAATTGAGTTACCCAATATCACCTTCCAACCATTTTTACAATAAATGGGAGAATCCAGATAAGAAAGTCTTCCATGATTATCAAATCCTATAACCAGTCACCTAACATCGTTGGACTTATAAGTCCAAAGTCCCAGGCAAAGCGCAATGTCAGTGTTCTTAGTCATTGTATTGTTACTTCCCTAGGGCTGCTGTAGCCAGGTGCCACTAACTGGGTGACCTAAAACAACAGAAATCCATTCTCTCATGGTTCTGGAGGTTAGGAGTCCAAAATCAAGGTGTCAGTAAGGTCATGCTCCCTCAGAAACCTGTAGGGGAGAAATGTTCCTTGCCTCTTGAAGCTTCTGGGATTTGCCAGCAATTCTTGGCATTCCTTGACCTGTAGTTGTCATACTATAGTCTGTGCCTCCATTTACACATGGCTTTCTTCTTCCCATGTCTCTTCTCCTTTTCTTCTAAGGACAACAGTCATTTTGGATAAGGACCCACTGTAATCCAGTAAGACCTCATCTTAACTTGAATACATTTGTCAAGACCCTGTTTCAAATAAGGTCACTTTCACAGGCACCAGGGGTTAGGCACCATCAATATTTCATTTTGTGAGACACATTTCAGCCCATAGCAGTCATCTCCTTATTTATTTTCTGCTCTCAATAAGTCCCTTCTGCCAAAGCATGTTTGCTTTAGCTTCCGTCATTATGATCTTTACTCTTTTTATTCCACTTTCCCAAAGTATCATCCTTATCATACTTATGCTGCTTCTATCATTTAATAGCTGTATGATCTTGGCGAAGTTACCTGAACTTTTTGTGCCTCAATTTTTCCAATTGAAAAATGGGAATAATAACAGTAATAATATACTTCTACTTCCTTGTTTCAGAAGATTAAAAGAGATAATGCACATGGAGTGCTTAGAATAGTGGCTGACACAGCAAGGTGCCAGAGTGTTTTTACTGTTCTTACTATGCAATATTTTTTAGCAAGAATATTTGAATAATTATTACCTTATGATTCTTTCTCCATTTCCTTGGTTTATTCGGGATTGATCATTATTCATAAAGTTCATTCCCACAGCTTAAGTTGACAGGGAGTAAATTGTAAACAGAGGAAAAGGCACCAATCAAAATTGTACACTTTGATGGATTTTGCAAATGTGCACACCCCTGTAAATTCCAAGATCAAGAAACAAAATACCACTGAAACTCTTTCTTTCCTCCTTATAGTCAATAATCCCCCCAAATCAACCCCTATTTTGATGACAGTCATCATAGGTTTGTTTTTCTTGTTTTATGAAACTTATATAAATGAAGTCATATTGTGTGTATCACATTGTATTCATAACATTATGATTATTGAGCTTAGTCCATATTGTTGCAATTAGCAGTTCATTTTTTCATTGATACAGAGTATGTCATTTAATGAATAAACAATATTTTACTTATCCATTCTACTATTCATAAAAATTTGGGTTGTCCAGTTTTGTTCTGTTTTATGGAAAAAGCAGCTATGAATTTTTTGTACATGTCTTTTGGGGGAGAGATTTCCTCATGTCTGTTGGGACTTTACTTAGGAATAGTATTGCTACTTCTCAGGTATACGTATGCCTGGCCTTAGTAGACACTGACAATAATTTTCTAAAGAGATTGTGCCAATTTATAATCTTTTGGGGTGTGCCTGTCTAAGTCTTTTGTACCTTCATTATTTTCTTGTTTGTCTTTTTCTACAATATTCATAGGAGTTTCTTATACATTTGCATGTAAACTTGTCAGATATGTGAATCATAACTATACTTTCCTATTCTGTGGCTTGTTTTTTTACAAGTAATATGTGATTTTCATTTGCCCAACGTCACTCAAGTGATGGGAGGCAGTTTTCCAGATTTTTGATAAATTACTAAAACATACAGAGTATAGCATAGTGATTGTGAGAACAGACTTAGGAGGCAATTCCTTCATTTACTGTGAGTTCTAGGGGAATTTATTAAACTGTTCCTGCAGGATTTACACTGGTGTTTGGGAATGGGAAAAAAGGTGAAAAGGAAAATCAATAATTCCTCTCCCTTCTGCTCAATTTCCTTCACCCCAGTCTACAGATTCTAATTTCAAAGAACTTGCACTCAGGATGACAGACACCTATCTTATCAAAGAACTGGTCATGCTTTCAATACCCTCCCCCCCACTTCTCAAGACAATCCAAGAGGGAGACTGAGAACACTGAGCCTTTCTTCTTTAAGAAAACACAGTATTCCTAAAGAGGTGTTATTTCCTCCCACCAAGAGACCAAGAAAGAGGATCTCTAACAGAAGAGCACATAAAAGTTGAGGTTGTCTGAACAAGTATTTCTGTTCACTAAGTTGGGGGCTTTGGCCTAAAAGATTGCTGAGCCTCTGAATGAGCAGTCCTGACACTCCTGAGCACAGACAGAGGCAAATGCTGAGAGAGGAGTCGTAGTGAGACCATCTTTTTAAAATGTGCTTTACTTAATTAATTAATCAATTAATTAATTTAGGGAATGTAGAGAAACAGATTTCCCACGGACTGGAGCCTATGGAAAATGAATTGTCATGAGTAGTTTTGTAAACCCCTTCCCCCAGATATCTTGCTGGGCAAAGAGTTTTTGGCACTAAAGAGTATCTAGTTAACCAAGAGAGAAATGGAGGCTGAGGGGAAAAGGTGTTGAATTGAGAAGCTGAAGCTGCCGTGCAGTTGAGAACACTAGGCTTTTTGAAGAGTCCACCTGTACATCCACATGACAGATTCATTTTAAATTCATGCCACATAGAGGGAAGTGATGGCAACAGAAGTGTTAACCAAGGAATTATAGGTAACAGAAATAGGGGACTAACAAATCGCCAATGGTAAGCAAAGTGATACCATCTCCTAACCTCGGGCCCATTCCACATCATGGCAGTAGGGTACGGGAAAGGAAGAGAAGTAGAAAGGTGCAAGCACAGCCAGGCTGTGAGCCCGTGTGGAAGGAGGGAAGAATAAGTTCTTTAAGAAATTGAATCTTTAAAATGATCAGCATTGAGATTTTAGGAACCAGAATGAAAAGTTTTAAAGATTAAAAGAATCTAAACATTTATGGAAATCAGCTGTGTTTTCTTCTTTTGTCTTTCTTCTTTTTATAAATTAACATTAACTCCCACTCCTACAATGTGGAAAGGAAGGGAGGTATGACAAGATAAATTGGGGATATAATCCTGCGACGGCTTGCTCGGTCGGTAGAGGTGGGGTCTGGCTGCGGACGAGGGGTCGGTCCAGCTAAGGATGAGGGGTCGGTCCCACTTGGGATGAGGGGTCGGTCCCACTTGGGACGAGGGGTCGGTCCGGCAGCAGACGAGGGATCGGTCTCACAAGGGGTTGCGCGGTTCGGCTGACGGGGTCGCCCGGAGAAGCCGGCGACGAAGGGGTCGCCCGGAGAGGCAGGCGACGAAATGGGGACAAGGGAGGCCAGGCCCTTGTCGGGGGCTCTCAGGACTGGAGGGCGCACGGCAGAAAAACTACCGTGGAGACAAGGTAAACACGCAAGTCCACTTTATTGAGGGAGAGGCAACAGTTTTATAGGGGCTGGGGAAGGCTGATTGGTCGAAGCCACGCCCTGTTCTGATTGGTTGCCGGCGAAAGGTCAGTGGGCGGAACTGGACGGGGGAGGGGTGGTGGTTAGGGATTGGCTGTCGCTGTTGCTGGGGGAAGGGGCAGGGTTTAGGGATTGGTGGCTGCTGTTGCTGGGGTGGAGGGCAGACTTGAGTTTCCCGCCCACGCCTGGCTGTTGCTGCTGTCGGGGGAAGGGAAAAGGGAAGACTGGAATTTTCCGCCCTGCGCCTGTGCAGGGAGAAAGAAGAAGAAGGGTGCCGCCCCACAGGCATCGGGTGGCGCCATCCGGGAGGAGGGGCGGCCGCGGAAGCATGGCTGCCGAGAAGGGGAGACCCGAGGGCACTCTGCGCCCATGCCGAGCTTCCTTCAGGGGTGGCGGTGAGTCCGACCAGCCACCCTAGCTTACTGCGGCTGCTCCCCCGCCAGGCCAGTAAACCACACTTCAACCCGAGGGGTGACTGCATAATCCAATATTAACTGATAATGTATTGAGTGATATCATTCAAAACATAATTCAAGATTAATTGAATTAGAGCCCTTAGAGATGGCCTAGACAGAATAATTTTAAAATCTTCCCATAGGATTCTAATGAGCTAGATTTGAGAACCACTGCTCTGGCATTCATTTCCACAAATTTCCAAAGCTAAATTACATTTTTCCCTTGATGAGCAAATATATTTAGGTCCTAAAGTTGTAAGGTAAAAATACTTACGTCATCTAACAGTGTCTCAACAGTGACAACTCTGAATGGAATGCTATGAGTCGGTTTCTGGGAAGCAGGACCAAGGTATTATTATAGCCATTTTCTGGACCATAATAATAATTGGAGCCTTGTGACTAATTCTGGTTGGTACACTGCTGATCTGCATCACTTCCGGACTCAAACATTTAAAGATCGTGTCCAAACCTATCCCTCTCTCCTGTCCCCACAACTGAGGCCACATGGACCACAAAATGTCATCCTGAGTCCCTGAGTGGAGCATGAGCCTCTTGGCCTGCGTGGAGCCTTCATTGTGTGCAAGAAATAAATACTTGCCATGTTAAGCTACAGTGATTTGGGGTTTGTTTATATTATAGTATGGCTTACTGTAATATACAAGATGGCAATGGACCGGCCAAGACTATTTGGAGGAGACCGATCAGAACTTGTGGTTCAGGAACCAAACATGAAAGAAGACAAGGGACAACATAATGTAACTTTCTCTGGGATTATGGGGATAGAAGATAGAGGTACTTAGATGTGAGGTTGTAGGAAATGGTAGTCAAGAACAGAATGTTTACAATGTAGTATTCCAAGTTTACTGTAATATTCATGAGGAGAAGACATTACTTAGAGTGACTTGAAAATCAAGATATAGAAAATACAATTAAATGGACCTATCAAAGAAAGATTTTCAGAATGAATTTTCAGGAATTAAGTAAGAATGATCAATTATATTAATTAGCTCACATGATTTTTAAAAAAATTATTTATTTATTTCTCTCCCCTTCTCCACCCCCTCCCCCTGTTGTCTCTTCTCTGTGTCCATTTGCTGTGTGTTCTTCTGTGTTTGCTTGCATCCTTGGCGGCACCAGGAAACTGTCTTTTTTATTGTTGTTGCATCATCTTGCTGTGTCAGCTCTCCGTGTGTGCAGCATCTCTCCTGGGCAGGCTGTGCTTTTTTTACTCAGTGCGGCATTCCTTGCAGGGCACACTCCTTGTGCTTGGGGCACCATGGTAGCACTGCGCATGGTCCAGCTCACCACATGGGTCAGGAGGCCCTGGATATCGAACCCTGGACCCTCCATATGGTAGGTGGATGCTCTATCAGTTGAGCCATGTCCTTTTCCCAGCTCACATAATTTTTAATGTAGTCAGTGTGTTGATGACTGTTTTGTCAAGAGGCTTTAGTGAGATTCATCTGAGCAATGGTTTTGCTACTTCTGTATTTGTCCATTTTGGAGTGGACATTAATGCTATGCATGTATACTGTTATTTACATATACATAAGATCATGTAGCATGACACAAAATTCAAAAGGTATCAAAGGGTAGACAGAATGGTACACAACCACTAGGCTTTGTTTTTTTCTGAATGCATTGCATTTGCATAGGTATATACATTGTAACCCAATAATTGTTATATATATAATGCAAGATATTCTTTACCTTGATATTTTCTTTAATATGATCTCTGTATTAGTCAGGCCTCTCCAGAGAAATAGAACCAACATGATATATATATGGTGATGGCAAATCCGAATTCTGTTGGGGAGGCCACAAGTTGGAGGGAACTCGGATGAAGTGTTCAATGAATTCTCCAGGAGACGCTGGATGACTCAAGTTGAGATAAAAATTCTTCTTAGTCACTGTTGAAATAATTTCTCTTTTTAAGGTCTTCAATTGAGACTTCTCTCATTGCTGAAGGCAATCTCCTTTGCTGATTAGAGGTGCAATCAAATGGCTAATGATTTAAATCATGAAATATCCTCACAGTAAATATCAGGTCAGTGTTTGCTTGTCCAAACAGCTGGATACCATAATATAAGAAGCTGACATATGACATTAACCATCATAATCTCTTAGAGTAAGGATAATCAATCTTCTTTTGCAAAGGACCAGGTAATAAGTACTTTAGGCTCCAAATCTGCAACCATCCATAACATGTAAATAAATGGATGTAGCAGTGTTCCAATAAAATTTTATTTGCACAAATGGGTGGCAGGCCAGATTTGCCTCATTGGCTATAATTTAGCAGCCTAATTTAGAGAGCTTTCTGTATCTATCTATCTATCTATCTATCTATCTATCTATCTATCAATCTATTACTATCTCATCCCTTTGAATAATGCAGCATCTAATCCTCTATTTGACTCCTGAGTTATTTACAGCTTTTCCCTCTAGCAAAAGTTTTGCAGATGATGAAATTGGGGCTGTGAGTTGCCCTATGCTAGCAAGCCATAGAGCCACTACTTGAACTCAGGTGGTCTGGCTCCAGAAGTCCCATTCATGAATATCCTATATGCATTTGGCACTTAAATGTGACTTGGCATATGATACTTCATTTCTGGAATGGGTTTCTGCCCCATCTCCTCCAGCCTCAGCAATAAGACTCAAGCATGTGCTCTGATCCCTACCCACTGGGAATATCATTGAATACACCACTACTCCTGCATGAAGTCTTTGGTGGTTCTAATGTTAAGGCCATTCTAACTTCTTCCTCATTTCCCAGCCTTATTTTGTAGACTAGGGTAAGGCTGCTCACACAAGAACAATCTATTCACACTGCTGCTTTCATACCTAATGGCATATTAAACTCTTTCAATTTTTCAGAATCCACTCAGTTTGTAATGGAGATGTCTTGGTACAAGGAGATGGATGTGAACAAATCCCCCATCTGCTTCAATAACAGAAAATATTAGTTGGTAAGGTCTTTCATCATTGCCATAACTTTGCTCTGGGAATTTTGGTATGGTGCCAATCTGATCTCAGATTTTCCCAGCTCAAACTTTCAGTATCATTCTTGATTCATTATCATTGCTCACTGTAATTCCACACTCCCCTACCTACAATTCCTTTTAGACATAATGACTCCTTTCTGACTCAGTATCTCACATCAATTACACAGACTATTTTATTTAATCCAGGATATCCAGTCAGTGTATTCTGTGATCTTGAAACTTCAGCAGTTCCCAGGAGTTCCTTAGAAATAAGTTTCCCCATCTACAGATATACTGAATTAGAATCTCTGTGAAGGTTGCCCAGGAACTTTTGTTGTAACAAGATCATCAGAGGATTCTTATGCTCACCAAAATTTGAGAAGCACTGTTCTAAACTATTCCAGAATATTTCAAACCAACTTCAAATTCTCAATGACTTAACCCAGTAAAGGTTTATTTCTTGGTTAGGCCACAGTCAATGCGAGTCAAGAGACAAGTGGTAGCTCTAGGATCCAAGCTGCCTTTATCTCCTGATGCCATAATTTCATTGTCTCCATGGTCACTGTAGACATAACATTGATGATTGAATAGGAGTTAAGGCAAAGCATAAAAGGAGCATACATCACTTCTGCTCTCATTTCATTGGGAAGAACCCAGTCCCATGACACTGATCTAACAGAAGGGATGGTGGGAAATGTAGAGAAATATGTGGGGTTGGATGAGCACTAACAGTCTCTGCCATTCCCCGCTGCCTGGTCTTTACCTGGCTCAGGACCAGATCAAGAGGCAGAAGAACATTAGTAGCATCTCAGAAGCCAGAAGTCCCACTCACGCCTCCTTTCAGTTCATTATGCCCATCATCTCTGCTGGCTTCTAACACTGTATGTTAGTTTTCCCTGTGTTTATATTTTATAGAAATGGAATCGAGTATTATGTACTGTATTGTGTCAGGCTTCTTGCAATATGTTTGATGGACATTGGTTAGTTTCTGGTTTGGAGTTTTTACAATAGTGCTATTATAAACATTCTTGCATAAATATTTTGGCAAACATATATACTTGTGTATTTTGATGTACATGGGTACACTTTTAATTATGTATATCTGTGGGTATAAATTCTAGGTCATAGATATATATATTTAACCCACTTTCTAATGAATTGTCAGCATTTTATTGTAGATTTATTTATATTTTCTGGATGTATGTTCTTTGTCAGATATAAATATTGAATAATTTCTTCTTATACTTCAGCTTGTCATTTTACTTTGAATGCTTATATTTTGAATAATCAGTTCTTATTTTAATATACCAGTCCTTCAAATTTTCTCCTTATGTTTAGGGTTTTTTTGTATATCTTGAAGAAATTTCTGTCTACCAGAAGGTCATGAAGATATTCTGTATTTTTTTCTGAAGGTTGTATTTACTCTTTACATTTAGATCTACAATCCATCTAGAATTGATTTTTGAATGGTCTGATTCACTTTAACACATTGTAGATGACTCATTTCCTCCCTTGTTCTGCTAAAATTGCTATGGTTTTGTGAAGGTCATCAAGTAACTCTACATCAGTTCTTATCATTTTGCTCATTAAAAATGTTTTATGGTTTTCCTTGATGGCCACACATTTCAGACTCCTTGCATGGTTATGAAACACTTTACAACTGTAGCATCATGCCCTCTAACTCTATGTTCTCTCACAATGAATCAGGCACGTCCTTATCAAACAATGTACTAGTCAGGTTTTTCCTTTTGTACTGCCTTTACCCTTTTCTGTTATGTAAAGCCCTACTTATGATCCATGACCAAGCAAAAAGCAAACAAATATACATATATATATATATTTTTTTTTACTCAACCCTTATTCCCCACTAGAAATTTCACTTCATCTGCTCTTGTAAGTATTCCCATTATAATAAGGCCATGACTCTATTCTTATATTATCTTCATGAAGTAAGTGTTATTATAGAGTTAAATTGGGCATTGGTGTTTTTCTAAAATGTTGTGAGAAAGAAACCAAAGTTCACTAGTGAAGTTGTAAATAAGTCTTGTGCAAGGCTTGCTTCACCCAGTGTGAAAATCTGTCCAGACACCTAAGCCATACTAAATGAAATCAGAAAGGAGGAGATGAGGCAGGGACTGGGTGTAATACTCATCCCTATAACCAAGGTTCTTCCCATCATTCCCTCTCCTTCAGTAGGTCCTGATTTATGGAGCATGAGAGAGCATGACATTGAAATTTCTATACCTTGTTTGGACTCCAACACCTGGAAAAGATAACAAGTAAAAGAATTAAACTTGCGTCCATTTCTATTGTAATTTTAATTACCATTATTTCATTCATTAAGATTCATATTTTGCTCTAAAATTATGAAACGATTTAATGAAATACATTCTACATAAAATTAAAATCAAATAAATTTCGATATTAGTGATACAAAAAATTAATAAAAAGCCTGTCTCCCTTTATAAACTTTCCTGTTTACAGTTTATAGGAGTTTCAATGTCCTTTTTTCCTCCCCTGAAATAAACGTTGACCTCTCTCTGGCTGCTCTACTCTATGACAAAGCAGATAGTCCCTTGTCCCTATCTACCTGGACCCAATTGCTTCCTATACTGCTCTGACTGTCTGTAAGATGCTTCTCTGCCTTTAGGAGAAATTCTGGAAGGGCTAGCCCAAGACAAGTTTTCTGGTTCAGTCTTTAGGCTTCCACCAGATATATTGTCACTGACATACAGGTACTCCAGGATGCTCATTGGAGTTACTCTCTGCTCTCTGAAAGGGCCTAGGACCCTCATTGTGAGCCTAGGCTGGCTGTACACCAATCTGGGAGGGGGGATTCAGGAGGGGCTAGCAAGGGCACCATGGGCTTCAATTACCATTTTCAAGATGCTTTTTCTTGGTTTGGCACTTGTTCAGTTACTACAACCCTTTAATTGCTTTCTGGAGTTTCAAGGAAGATGACTCTGCCAGTTTTTGCTAGTTGTACAAAGCATCTATGGGAAGATAGCACCCTGGAGTGACTCATCCACCATCTTGATCAACCAGAAGAATCTATTTCTTCTTGAATTAGGTTTGGCTATTCATATCTTTCAAGGAATTTCTCTGTTTGGCCTAAACTGATCTCCTGGGCTTTCATTTCAGTTTCTTCATTTCAGGGAGTCTGCCAAGCTCCTTCTATGTTCCATTTCCATGGACCATAGCTTGGAAACTCTTTTAGGGAAGTAAACATGGGCACTTGTAGGACAATTATCACTGTCTTTCACTGTCTATTCTCCAGTGTCTTAAAAATTGTTTCATGTATGTCATCTATTTTTTTCCCCTTTGGTTGTTGTTTCAAGTGAGCAAATAAATTCAGCCAATTATTCTACCTTATTTAGCTAAAAAGGAAAGACACAGTTTACTTTGATATGCATAAAAATTTATTAATTGGTGGATATAGAGGTTGATAATGTGATGACTATGACAAAACAAGTTAATAATAGAATATGAATGATAGGTATACAAGTATGCACTGACAAATTACTTCAGCTTTTCTGTATGTTTGATCATTGGTATAATAAAATATTAGATAAAAATTAACAAATGAAGTTAATCAGAATTATATTAATTGTGAAAATTAAATTGATGGAGTTATTTTATACTATTTAATCTTTCCCCTAGAGTACATGGTACCACCACTTGACTAAAAATCCAAACTAGAAAGAAGGAAAAAGTACTTCTTGCTTCTCTCATTCTATCATCAAATTCAATAAATTCTATTACCAAGTAACTCCCAAAAAACCTCTTTTCATATCTATCTCTATGTGTTATCTCAGTTTGGACCTTTTTGTTTCTTAAGTGGGTGATTGCAACAGCATCTGAAATGCAATCTATATTCTTTCCCAAACAACCGGGGATTTTTCATGGCACCAGTTTTTTCACGTTGACCTTCCTCACCCAGCGCTTCATGGTTTGCTTCAGTGTCAGTTTATGCAGTCTCTGACCTGCCTCTAAGCTCAAGGAGAGTTGACTATTCCATCATCTGTATTTCCATATAACTCTACACATTGCTTTATTATAACTCTTATCACATTGTATTATTTGTGTTGTTTTGCATCGATTTCTTCTGAAGGGCAATCATACGGTTAATCGCTTCTCATATTCCGAGGCTTTGGTCAGAGCCTGGCACATAGCAGGCAGTCACTGCTTGATGAATTGAACTGAATTTCAGACCCTTAGCAGTATCTTGAATGTTTCAGTTCACTTCACCTATCAAGAGTCCCTGGACTCAGAATGTAATGGGAACTGGCATGGTGTGCTCTGTCATTCACTTCCACTTCCATTTCTGGCCAGACTATGTGAGTAAAGAGTTGTGAAATTAACAAATAAACCATAGTTCGGATATTATAAGTGTCTGGACTATTTGATTATTTTTAGCCCTAATGACCTTACCAGCCTGCTTTATAACAAGGCAGATATTTAGCCAAATTAAAAGAACAGAGAAAACAATATAAGTGAATTATTTCAGATATGCTTTGTCAATTTCCTTGAAAGATCTTCTCCAAACTCTGATTTACTGAAAATTATTATGCCAAAAAATTTTGCCATAGATGAATTTTGCCATAGATGAATCTATTAAATTATTTTGTTTCAGTTTTACAAACATCTCTGAAGCTAAAAGGCCTCTAGTATATCTTTAGCTTTTGTCAGAAAAATTGCTTATTTTTCATGCCAAGTGCCTCACTCTAAATAAGGTTAAGTCATTATGGATTTCTTTAAAACCCACAATAAAATTAATATTATAAAACACGAGAAATTATTCTTAAACAACCTGTTTTACAAATTACCTTTACATTGCTCAAGTATTTTATTCATATTACAAATCCAACTTGAAAGTAGATTTTTCATTTAACACTATTTCATAGGGACTCTAATTTGTTTTGTAGTTTTCATAATGATCCCATGAATGGTTGAACATAATTCAAGTTAACACCTTTTTTATAATATAAATTGTTTGATTATGTAAGGAAACAATTTCATTGATATACTAAAACTCCAATGAATATCTTGTTATTTTAAATAATTTTTAAGAGCAGAGTTCTACAAGTTAATTACTATTTTAAAGGATATGACTACTTGCATGTTTCTTGATGTAGTTTGCCAAGTTTCTTGAAGAGAGTTTTTCTGATTTGTTCTAACTATAGAAAATGTGAGCATATCATGGATTCTCAGATGTTACTGGCTTCAAATTTAGTTGTCATTAATTTTGAAAAAATATGTAATTATATATTTAAACTTCTATCTATCTTCTGTCTATCTATGTAACAATATTAATAGCTAAATATATTGACCACTTAATATGAGCCAGAAAGTATCATAAATACTTTTACATGTATTAAAGCATTAATCTTCATTGTAACCTTTGAGATAAATGCTATTATTATTCCAATAATACAGGTGAGAAATCTGAGACATAGATCAAAATAAGTACTCAAGTTCACTCACTTTTTAAATGGCTGAACAGAGAATTAAACCCAGGCATTCTCGTTGTATATATTACCATGGGAATTACCTTTTCTGTCCTACCTTGATCTTGATTTTTTCACAATTCAGTTCAATTTTATACAAGAATATATATGTATAATTAACAGTATCATATCTTTTGCTAATAATCTTCTAATTTGTATACATTTTTTCTTTATTTTTTTCTGTTTTTTTTTTTTTTTTGGACTTTTGTATCTGACTCTATGGATATTTCCATAGCACCTAAATCTCCATTAATTCTTTAACTTTTATTCAGTACTCTTGATATACAATTTCTTTTATCCTTCTTATCATTTATGAGGGAATAAATTGTTTAACATAGTAGTTAATCACATGGATAATGGAGCTAGACTGCCTGGCTTTAAGTCCTATCTCCAATACTTCATACCAGTGTGACTTTGGGCAAGTTACTTAACTTCTCTTCCCCTTTTTATCTATTGAATTGTGTGTATACTTAACCATTCCTGTGGTGTTTTTATGAGGTCTAATTAATATAATATTTATATTAAGTACTCAAAACAGTGTCTGGAACAGTTTCTGGTATGTGCTTTTGAAGTATTAGATATGTTTGCTAAACGAAGTTACTGAATTTACTGACTGGATTTCCATTCATTTTTGTGCAAGACTTACACTTTTCCAATGATAGCTTCTAAAATTTTATCTCATCCATTTATTTGTATATGATGTTCTCTCTCCCTGTGATGTCAAATATTCATGTCCAACTCCACTATAACTCCTTGTGGAAGTGATCCTTAACTCGACTTTCTTTATTCAAACACTAACCTGCAAATCCCATCTCTGTGTCTTCCTGCTCAACTGCCAGGGACCCTTAGACTGTGCTCTCTTATCATATCAGAACTGTCTTTTTATAGCACACTATCTACACTATTAGTTTATATTGTATAGTAGGCACACACTGTGTGGTATCACAGAACCTCTGGGCCACTCCTATCTCTGGGTACTCGGCCACTTGTTTCATTCCATCCACTATAGCAACCACTATCACATGGGCACTATGCGATAGAGCCTACTTAATAAATTCAGCACACCTCATCCTCCTATCTAAGGACTTCCCTTTTGGTGCTGAGCCATGCGATGTCTGCAGAATCCAAAGGATATTTAAACATGCGCAGCTCAGATATGTGGGAAAATACACATAAGGGAAAATGGTTACTTGTGGATTAATTTTTCTCTCTTCTTGCCCCCAGAGGACTGTCCTGAGACCCAATATTTCAGATGAGTCTTCAGAATAAGATTCCAGTTAGTTCTGCTTGATCCTGTGTTGACTCTTTCAGTTGTGCACCCTTATATTTGCTCTTCAAACTTCCTTGTCTCATTACCATTTTCCCCACATTCCTGCTTCTTTACTCTGAAGAAAAATGATAATGAGGCAAGGAAAGTTGTACTCTCTGAGTGTTGCATACTCTAATAATATCAGAAGCTTTTGTCTCAGAAAACTCTGATTTCTGGAAACCAAGACTATGAGAACTAAGAATGAACCTAAAAATAAGTCTTTGAGGATAAATGCAATAGTGTCTCATTGCTGGTTGAACACTGGGTGGAAATAACACTTGGCATGCTATCACATCACAAGGGTTAAAACTTTTATAGGTGGTTAATTGGGATAATAAGGTAATTTATTTCCTTGAGATTTGTTCAGGACTATTGAAATAGAATGGAGAAAAAATTGGCAATTTTAAGGGTTGTGAAGTGGGATGGTTTCTCTTAAGGACATTGAAAGCCTTAAAAAAGAAAGTGTTAGCCTGAAGACAGTTAACTATTGCTTTACATCATGCTATAAAATCCAGAGTGCCTCTATGGCAGTCTTTATTATAGACCTTTATCTTCTGCAGTTTTAGGGGAGACTGTGTTGAAGAAAAGACCTAGGATCTGATTTTAGGGGTGCACTAGGAGAATGAATAGACAGCTCAATATGAATCTATATAAAAGATAGGGCAGTTAGATGAAAAACGTGAAACCCTGTGTCCTGGTATGGGCCCATTTGGGTGGTTGGATCTGAGAATTTTGAAAGTTCAAGTTCCCACAACCCTTTTGGCTGGCAGAAGAATCTGCTTTTATCTTGTCAGAGGAGAGCATCTTCCCTTAACCAGAAGACAGAAACTTGCACTATGATGAATTTCCTTCTCAAGAGCCATCGCTGGCACCCTTCATTTCCTTCAGGCCAATATCAAGGGTTAGGTCTCAGCACTTCCTGAGAGCAGATAAATAGTTTCTTCTCCTGGAGGAAATGATTTACATGCCAGAAGGATTGTAAAATCTGGTTGATACATACCTGCAGGACCTGGGGAGCATTTGTGGGATACTGTGGATATTAGACCAGAGACAAGTATATAAAATTGGATTCAGGATATTTATTGATATGGAATATTCATTCATAACTTGGGATTTAATTTCTTTTCAAGGACATTTGGAACATACCTGCTTGGATGCCTCTTTGGAATGTGGACATTATTAATGCTGACAGGAAATGGGATAGAAATAACTTAATTGTTATAGTATTGAGGAAAAGGCCAAAAGTTTCTAGGAGTTGGAAATGTTAGAATGCATTTTCCACAGAGAACTTTAAATTCATTTTCTGAAATTTTCCCAATAAGGACTTAAAGACACTCCCCTACATAAGGCAGTAGTAGTAAATGCACTATGAGAGATACCATGACATCTTTAAGAAGCTTTTAGTGGTGGTTGTCCTCTTTTAGGTCAAAGTTGATGGAGGGCTATGATGAACCCAGAAGCTGATTGATCTAAGGCAATAACCTTCCCAAGACTTAACTGAGACACCAACTTCAAAAATATACCCTGCAAGGGTAGTATCTATTTCCAGGATGCAATATACACCATAAATCAATGATCATTACCTAATGCTGTGTTCCCATCACGTAGAATATGTAAGTCTAAAAACCAAGGGGTGAAAGTAGGCATATATCACTTCCAGCGATCCAATCCGGGGAATTGTGCTTCCCCACTCCCACTCCATCTAATTTCTGAGCATCTAAAGGTACTAGTTCCAAGATGGGAATTTGCTTCCACTAGGGTTACAATGGGAATCCCAATACACTTTAAGCTCCAGCCGCCACTCTGTCAATCTGGGTGCCTCATGACAAGAGACCATGGGCAAGGAGAACAGTTACCACCTTGTTGAGAGTAATTGATCCTGATCATCAGGAAAAGGTAGAGATACTTATATACAGCAAGGGCTGGGAAGAATACATTTGAAACCCATGGAATCCACTGGAGCATCTTCTTGTATTCAAATGTCTGATTGTGTAGCAAATGAGCAAAAGCATCAGTCACAGCCAAACAATGGAATTATGACCAAAGTTGCAGAAACCTCAGAGATGATAACCTCAGTTACCCTACTTGGTAAGCTACTTAGACCAGCAGGTGATGTACCTTAGGATGAGAGAGATGTATGGTAGGTAACAGCTGAGGGAGATAAGAATCAGTTATATATAGCCTTGAGACAGCATCTTATTGTTGGTTTCCTAAAACAGAAAAAAAAAAAAACAAACCCTGCTCAGAGTCTTGGAGGAAATGTTTCCAGAGTTGATTGTATGAAGGAATGATGTTTGACTGGTACTAAGAGTGGACTTCTAGTGGATGCAGTGGTGAACCGCCAAGTTCCCAATTGAGGACTGAGACTCTCATTCCCCAAGCTGCTATTTGTACTGGAAGATGATGGTTCTCAGAAAAATCCCTCTTTGGGAAGTGATCTCAGCTGAGGAGAAACATCCCCCCCCCCTCCCAATATCAAATTCCTCCAGAGGAAACAATGTGTGGTCAATGAATGAGTCATAGATGTGAATTTAAGACCCAGCTTCTTTTTCTAGGTAGGACAGCTCCCAAACCGGTAGGAGCTGCTGAGTCCTCTGTTGCAAAATAATCATAGTTCGATCAACTTATCCCCCTGCTCAATCCCTTTCCTTTACCTTCATAGTTATTCCTGACCATACCATCAATGAGCCTCTTGGACCCAAAATATCAGAATTTCAGAGTCTATTTCCCAAGAAAACCAGTCAAATAGTAAATAATTGGGAAGGACTCTATGAGATAACATAATTAAGAAGTGAAATGTTTGCACTTATCAATAACCTCTTTTTTATTTTGAAAACACGTTATTGAAGTATATCATTCATACAAGAGCTACATAAACAATAGGTGTATAGTAGAAGTTGTGAACTTACAAAATAAACATGTGTAACATCATGCAGAGCTCCCGTACATCACCCTACCACAAATATCTTACATCGTTGTGAAACATTTGTGATGAATTATGAAAGAATATCATCAAAGTATTACTACTAACAATGTATGAATACCTGTATCCTATGATCAGGAAAGTGATAGAATTTTATGAGTAATCCACACATTGAAAAACAGGACTTACTTCAGTGGATCTTATGGTTTTTGGAAAGCTTACAAAGTACAGAACTGAAAGACAGGAGATTTGGATTATTATCCTGACTCTGCCAATCACTATGGAACTTTGGCCAAGTTCTTGGACATTTTGGATCTCAGATCTAGGTTCTATATAGAGGTGGTGAATTGGACACAGAATTTCAGTTTTCCTTAAAGTCTAAAACTAATAGAAATGGAAATTTCATTGTCAAGACAGTGCAAAATTTTGGATAACAGCAAAGGAGAAAACAAGAACAAAATATTGGAAGATGTAAAACAGATGAATGGTAACTGGCTTATCAGACTCCATAAAACTAATACTAAATGATTAATGGAAGAAACAAAGACATCCAGATCTATATTGCATAATAAAAAAAAAATTGTTCAGGAACAGGCAGGACCAGCTACTTCTGGATCTAGTGGTGAAGGGTGGAGATTTTAGAATATTTAACAAGCAACTGGAGCAGTGGGTTGCAACCTTAGCTGCATTTGGGATCACATGAGGAGTTTTGGAAAATCTTGACACTTGGGTCCAATTCCCTGATTTTCTTATTTAATTGGCACCCAGTTAATGCTAATATACAACCAAGCAGTGAGTCCAGCCTGAAACTGTGTAATCCAAGGTTCTGACATATTGAGAGAGAGAATAAAAACAATTTCTGACATTGCTCTGACTTTTGAACCTGATTAAACTGTAGGAGGGTAAGTGTAGTCCATTAAAACAAGGGATTAAAATAAGAAGGCAGAATTTATAGACTTCAGAAATTAGTCAATCAGACCACAAGGAAGACAAAGAGGATTTCAAAGACCAAAGTCAAAGTAAATCCTCAGATGATGGTTTTACAGCAGAAGTAGTTAGGAACCAGAGCAGATAGCAAAGGAATAGAGCTTTCGTAAGGGTTATCTTTCAACAAATTGAACTTATACTGCAACTGCTGTTATAAAGCCCATGGAGCAGTTCACTTAGAAGCTTTTGGAAAAGGGTGTGAAGAATTAGCAAGCACAAAAAAATACTTACACGTAAGAAAATAAAACAGTAAATTCAAAGAAACAATCATAGAGATGTTTAACTTTGAATAATATTTGTACCCATGAAAATAGATAGAAGCCCTGGCTATTGATTTAACCACCAATTTGAATATAACTACTCCAGGAAGATGCTGAGAAAAAGCAGAGACAGTGCTAATAAGAGAGAACATAATTCTTTTAGTCAGTAGATAATGTCCTTAATGGGTGATACAAAAAAAAAAAATAGGGCATGCATATTATTTAGAAATATGGAGATGTGTGAAGATGATAAAACAACTTTAAAAGTAGAAAGCAGTCTCTTCTATGAAGGGGGACTGAGGCAGGGTTTCTCACCTTTGGCACTATTTGACATTTGTGGTGGTGGACTCCCCTGTGCACTTCCAGATGCTGAGCTGCATCCCTGGACTCTACCCAGCACATTAAACTCCCCTGTTGGGACCACAAACACTATATCCAGATATTGCCTAATTTTACTGGGCAGCAAAATTGTCTCTAGTTGAGAACCACTGGACTAAAGGGGAATGGGGCAGAAAATAGATTTTTTGTTATAAACATTTTACAATTTGACTTTTTAAACCATGTACTTATATCACTTTGAGACAAGAAATATGAATTAGAAATAAAATAGGGGAATTGATTAGATGAGTCTGAATGTTCCTTAGAATCTAAAATGCTACTATCAAATTCCCCACATAGTGCTTTTTAAGTGCATCTTTTTCAGTTGTAAACTATATATTTTACATATTAATCTCTACCGAATTATTTCTATATTAGGTAGAGCTGGTTAAACAGAACTATGTAAAATATTCTCCCTAATTTCAGGATACTTACAAACCTCCTTGGCAGATGGTACAAACAAAAATAAAAATATAATGGTGGAAAGATTTTGGAGAGTTTTTGGAGTTAATGTCAAATGTTTGCATTTCACTGCTTTTCTCCCTATTAACTGTCTGCCCTTGAGCAATGTCTGCACATGATACCTAAGAATGTTACTTCCAGCCACTCTTCTCTTGAAAATCTTTCTCAGTTTTGTGACTGCGAAAATAGATTATAGTAAATATTTAACTGATATGTACAAATGGTAAATACTATTGGTATTCTGAGGATAAAGCCATAATGTAGCCCTGGAAAGGTAAAGGGAACTTCTTATGTGAGAAATACAGGTTTTCAAAGGTGCTTGCATATCTTAGGTCCTTCAGTTTATCTAGCAAAGGTCATTCATCTTTTAATGGAAAACACAAACCAATAACCACATCCTCCACCCCCAAACCCAGTGTGCATCTTGCTGCATGTGACTGGGTCTGTGCTGGATACCTGTATCTGAGCCTGCTCTGACCAGGCAGGGCCTGCACACTTGTTAATCCTGTGCGTCTTTGGCGTATGTTCTTGGAGAGGGGCACAATGCAATTAACCTAATTTTTAACTTGCCACCTTGAGTGATAGTATTTGACCACTCAAGATATTCGGATGGCAAGGAATTAAGGAACTATAAATTACTATTTGTCTCAAAACTGATAATAAGGATTTGGGGATATATTCCTCTCTTTATGGAGTTCATCCAGGTTGTCAACTTTTAGCAAATCTAAGAATAATGTATATACAGAGCTCTTTTTGGTGAATAAGAATTAAAGACCTCATATTTTAGACCTCATTGAAAAGGTGGTTGTATTAATTCTATTAAATCAGATAGTCTGTCCCTACTTTCTTCTGAACTGCCTTTTAGAATAATTACTTGATGTTCAGAAGAATAATATTCTTTATCTCAAATCAGATTTGTTGTTGTTGATCTTATTATTTTTAATACAGGTAGAACCAAGGGCATTTTCACAAGGCATGAAGGAGATTTTTATTTTAAAAATCTAAGAATAGTCTGAAGTTGGCTGTTGAGACTGCTTTGGTAAATATCATCAATTCTGATGACAGATTATTTTCAATAATCCCAGGCAATTTTGTTACACTGCCTTTATATTTAGGTGATAGCAAATTAAAATGATAAAATGTCTTTATCTCTTTCCTGCAGCTGTTTTAGCAATCTCATAAAATGAGTTTATATTGTCAGATGTACCTGTCCAAACAAATATAAATACAGGTGGCATTGTTCCTTAAGTATTCCACTAGTCACCATGCTGTGCAGACAATCTAATGGTCTATTCCTAAAGAAAATGTTCCATTACATGTTTTTTCAATTATTGGAAAAATAGACACATTGATTTGCCTGGTGTCAGGGTCATCTCACCATATATATTATGGTAAATTACTGTAATAGAAGCACTTGGCATGTCTCATTAGAATGACAAGGAAAAACAGATTGGATGGAAATAAGAAGAATTTATTCTTCTTCCTCTCTGGTGTGTATGCCCTGACTACCACCAGGGGAGCTTATTAACCTTTCTCCCATTGTAAATGTTTTTAGAAAGCAGAATGGAATTGAACAAGCTGTGCAGTAAGACGATCTTTTTCTCATTCCCTACTGAAGATAAATTGTTCCTTCCTAGACAGTTTTAAAGAGAGAGTTTTAAATATAAATTGGGATTTAGTTTTGTTCTCCTTAATACACTTACATGTGCAGTTTGTTTTCACTTATTTATTTTTTTCCTGTTTAGAAACCTAATGCCTGCCTTTTAGAGATTGTTTGTAATAAACCTGTAGCTTTATTAATTTCAAAAACATGTACTGAATTCTTTATAGAAGCACTGTGCTTGGCACTTTGATGTGAACAACTAGCTCTATGCCCATCAGGAATCAAATTCATGGAATCACTGAGGGTCTTCATCTATTTGGTCACCTTTTACCTGAGGTAAAGCTCTTTTTCCATGCAGCACACTCCCAGACTTTTAGCATTCAGCTCTCCAGAGGAATGTCTTGTGGGACATCCATTTCTTAAATATAACCTTGCCATTTTCATAAGCAGTGTTTCCCAGATGATTTCTTACCACTCTTTTCTAAATATCTGAACCACACTGATACTATCATTATTCTGAAAATAGGGCAATGTATCTGCTTCTGTGATTTGGACCTAGCTAGTTTGTGTCTGGCTGTGATTCCATCAGCCTCATCCACATATTCAAAGGAAATACCATGAAAGTGTGGTGAAAAATTTATTCAGCTTTTTTATGAAACATTGGCCTCCTTCAGCCTGTCATATGGTCCTGTGTCCCGAAGGAATCACTGCAAATAGATACCAGGTAACAGATGTTCATTGTTGTAACAAATGTGTGAATAGTTAGGGACAGTCTGGTTCCAGGTCAGTTTTAAGTCATTTATTTCAATATGACTGTTGCTTTGTAATTTGGACCTGTGGCACTTAAAGGTCTAGTACTTCTTAGTAGACCTCAATCATATTGGTCTACAACATGAAAAAGTATAGCAGCCAGGACCAGGGACACTGCACTCTTAGGAATGGAGCTTAAATCCTGTAACCATCTCTCTCTTTAGGCAAGTTATTTAATCTCATATACTTCTGGGAGAGTTGAAACTATATGACCTGTTTAAAACACTTACCAATTTCCCTGGTATGTATGAAGTATTAAATAAATGTGAAAAAAAAGAAAACAACACAAATGCCACATTGGTTCAGCCTTTGATTTGAAGACATGATTTCTGAGCTGTCCTGAAAATAGTCTAGCTTCTTCGAAATCTCCCATGCCAGAACTGTACAGGACAGGACCTCCCAATTGAAATTTCATGTTGGAAAAGACCCTGATTTAGTGTGGTACTCTTCTCCTTCAAAGGAAGTGAGATTGAACAACCCATTACTATCCAGTGTTCACACTACAGCTTGATGGTGACTGTTTTTCCTCTCTAAATAGTTTTTAAAAATGCTTTTACATGCTTTGAGATAAACAACAGTAACTAAAGCAATTCCTTTAACATCTTGGGAAAATGTGTTAGCACTCATGATTTTAGAAATCATTAGTAACTCAAACCAAGCATTGTAGTCTTCAAAAAATCAGAGATCTCTTGACTATAGTTTGCATAGTGTTTTGTGAGTTTTTTTGTTTTGCTTTGATCTTACTGAAAGAAAACAGAAAAATCTCAATATAATGATTTCATCTCTAGCTTTATCCAAAAACCTGAAACTTGAGTGAAGCCTTAAAGCTTCAAGATACCAGAAATATTTATGGGGATTTAAAAGATGGTATGTCTAGGGATATTTTTAAAGAACCCAACTATTGCCTTCCTTTTATCATACAGCACTTATAATCTAGGTAGTTATAGGCATAATGTTTTTATATGGAAGCAATATGTTTTTATCTTGGTTGATATTAGATAGTTATTTGTAAACATATTCTGTGCTGTTATTTTTATGTAAAGTGACATTGTTGTCTGGCCAATTTGGAGTGCCTACCATAGATACAGACTGGACCTCTTTTTGAAAAGGAAATTGTATGAGATTGCATTCAGTTAACTTGCCTGCAAACTTCCAATGGAAGTGGAGGAAATAAAGTGTTTCCTTGCCAAAAAAGGGAGATATATGTCCAAGATAATTAAGCATGTTAAAGCTAGAGTCATTCAACTAACAATGAAGTATTAGCTTTATGTCCAGACAGATCTCAGCTTGAATCTTCATTAGTCATACATTATTATCTGTATAGGTGGTGGTATATTAATCCCTCTAACCTATTTCCTCATCTGTACAATGAGGAAAATAAAAGAATACACTTCATAAGGTCATTGTGAAAATTAAATAAGACAATATATGTAAAGCATTTAGCAAAGTGAATGACTTATAGTACATACTTTTTAAAAAATGTATACTTCTTCTGCAAATACCTTTAAGAACCCTGCTTACATTATTTATATCATCATCAAAAGTTGGCCTCTGGCTGCTACTCATTTCTCTTTCATGTTTAAAATTTCCATTTGTGCTATTGAGTCATAATCTGATATGTGAAAACCCTAAGACAAACCCACATAAGAAAAGTAGGATAAAGGTTTGCTTTAGGTATTACATAAATTTTCTTATGATAAGGCCAAAAGAAACTAATCAAATCAGTGTCACAAGACTATAGCAAGACAATCACAGTTCATAGAATACAAATTGTTCAGCCTGAGAACTGTTTCCCATGAACTGTCTCAATCCCAGATGTTTCCAACCCAGCCATATCCTGTGGTACACACTTCCAGGACAATAATCCGCAATTGAATGATTCCAAGAATTTCAGGAAAGGGAATCTTTTTAGAACATAGTGAAAACTTCCAGCACTAGTTCCCCTCCCTGCCTCTCCCTCTGGGTCTTTTCCAGGAAATTAATCTTTGGCAGGATAAGAACTTTTTTGAGAAGCCTGTAAAACTGTTAAACATAAAATAACTTTAATGCCCTCAATGAATATTTGTTAGTCTAATTGCTCACTAATTCATCTATTTGTTCTTTTATTCATTCATAAACTCCTTTATTGGGTTCTACTAAGTAGCAAGCATTTTGCTGGACTTTTAGAATATCTTGATAAATAAGACAAATTTAGGCTTTGCCCCTGTGGACCTTACAGGATTGTGGAAAAGAGAGATCTTAAACTTGTAATGAAATCATGATTCATGACAAGTAGGGGATGCATTTAAGAGGGGAAATCTAAACCTAAAGGGAGGTAGGAATGTTAATAAAAGCAATATTGTGAAATGAAAGATATATCATAATTTGATGAAGATTAGTCAATGAAAGATGATTTGGGCCTCAGCATAGTGGTCCAAGAAGAGAGGACCAGTGTTAGTTCAAATGAGTAAGCAAACACAAATGAACAAAACCCATCACAGTGTTCATAAAACTGTCAGGAAGAAGTAGTATGCTAAAAGCTTTTCTAGGGAGGATGTAATTTACATGATAGATGATGGGAAACCACAAAGGGTTTTTAATGGCATTAATGCAATCATAATTTATGCTTAAAAGGTCCTGTTAGGCAGCATGGCAATATATGGAATTGAAAAGGACTGAAATTAAAGAGTTGCTTGTTGGGGAGCTCCTAGAACAGGCACAGCTGTTGTTGGCTGGAGGTGAGGCCCTGAAGCATAGAGGCCATGGATTCAAGGATTTGGTTATTCAGCAATCATGTATTACATAACTGCTTTTATTCACAGTCCTCTTTATGGTAGACATAAAAGAAAAATGTGTCTTGCTCTAGAGAAACTGAAAAAGAGACAGTAATTGTGATACTTTGGGTTAAAGTTGGTAAAGCATTATGTCAATTTGCTGAAAACCATTTCAACCAAAGTCCATACAATGGAGGATCGAGTTCTCCAATATCGATCCTCCAATATACTTAATCGTCATTATTCATGGGTTCCATATGTGTGAATTAGCCTACTCACTAAAATTTATTTGTAAATTCTAAATCAGTACCCAAGGGACAAAAGGGTCATTTGGAAACATGGCCAGAGTAGTGAAAATTTTGATGGTCAACGTGAATAACCCCCAGCTGGGGTGGAACAAGATGAACTCTGCCTTTTAATTTCAATTACCATATTGTAAACATGCTTCCTTGTCATGGTTTGTGTAGTGCCACAATTTTTGCATTTTTGCGTTTGTTGTTGTTGTTGTTGTTTTTTGTCCTCCAAGCTTAGTGGCTAAAGTGCTGTTTAGCATTCCTAAGCACAAGAAGGCTGTGATGTACCTTATGGAGAAAATACATGTGTTAGGTAAACTTTGTGCAGGCACAAGTTATATGCTATTGGCCATGAGTTCAATGTTATGGACTCCATAACATATATTAAATATACACAAAGAAAAGAGAGATGTGTAGACCTACATATAATCAGCAGGGAGGAGTTAGAAACAGCAGGGTTCAATTTACACAGATATGAAAATTCCAGTTTGTTCTATTCTTGTTTAGACATCAACTTTTAAATCCTTGCATTTTAGTAAGAAAGCCACCTTTTTATGGATATTAGCAGTTTTTTTACCTAATATTTGTAAATGGTCTGTTGGGCAGGTAAAATTACATAATTCAATGTTTGAAATAGGAGAAAATTTTCTCCCCCCTCCCTTTATTTCTTTTTTAACTGTATATAATGCCCCACAAGTTATGGCAGTGTATTTTAAGCCACTGAATTTCCAAAGAGTACCAATTTTCACTGTGTTTCAATTAAATAGAAAAACAGTTATAATATTATGTAACCATGAAGGCTTCCTGGATTGAAGGGAATAGGAAGTCTTAGGCTACCAGCCATGATAGTAGGCCTGTCTTGCCATGAACACTAGAACCCCCAGAAATAGAGAAACTCTGGGTGCCCAAGAACTTTCTGTTAGAAATGATAAGGAAGCAGGCTGCCTCCCATTTCTCACAAGGAGTGGTAAAATCAGGAAGGAGCCAAAGAGTCCCTTACTTTCCCACCCAGTGGGCATGACCTTCAGAAATGGAACTGCAGAAGCACTCTAGCTCCCATTGTTAATGGAAAGGAGACAGACTGAAATCAGGGTCGGGCAGCTCAGAGAGGATGAACAACAGTTGAAATGGAGTAGGATGAATGAAATAGACACAGTTGATTCTGGATAAAAGGTACAATCAATACATTGAGTTAAAAAAGTCAAAATCACATAGCTTAATGGGTGTACTTGGATTTTGCATACACATTAAAGGATCATTGTTAGATATTCATAGGAGGTGGAAACTCATAATATGTTCTGTAAAATACTGCTTCAGTGTACCTCATGATACAGTTTTATTCATAAATACAGGTGTCATGAATACATATATTTATGTATAATTTGTATCAGATCTTCCTTTATATATATACGTGAGAGGAAGAAGCCCCTTGCTGGGGTGGGTATGGGTACTAAAAGTTTATGTACTCTTTTAGAATGCATGTCCATGTTTTTGTGAAGAAGGAGGTCCTCAGTTAAAACAAAGCCAGGAAGGAACTAAGGAAGGAAAGGAAGAAGAAGGACTGAAAGAAGGAAGAATCATTAAATGAAGAAGAAAGTAATGCTGAAAATATAGACTTATTACAAGAAAATAGCTTAAGTAAATCAAGGATATCTAGAGAGGATATATGGGATACATAAGAATATATATAATGTGTATTATATGTATTTTGTTTAACAATATATTATAGGAATAAAGATCAAATATATTATCATAGAGTACAATATACTTAATATTTTAGAGATATGTATTATAAGAATATCCTAAAAGTCAAGCCTTCTATGTAAATTGTTCTTTGTTAGAACACAGGTATGACTAATACCAAAGGTAAATTATCTTTTAAAGATATGTCATTTTTGAATGATAGGCATTTTCAGGACTTCAAATCACCTAATCTTCTAAAATTTAGAGTTAATTTCTAAATTTCAGAATGGAGAGGCAAAAAATGATGAGAAACTGTTACATTATAATCCCATAGGCAGAAGTGATCTGTAAAGTTATGCAGAATTAGTTTATAGAACATTTCAGAATAGGTAATAGTAGGGAGTGAGAAAAAAGAAACAAATTTACTCAGCATATAAATCAAAACTGCCTTTTATAAATGATTGAAAATTGTATGTCCATTCGTGACTACTTTCCATAATTGTTGCTGATTTATTAATTGAAATAGTGTTATTAATTTACTGATAACAACACAGCCATCAATTGGACCACTAATTACATTTTTGTGTAGGGCTGGTACTGAAAGCTATGACGAAAAAATATTTTTGCATTGACCAGTCTATGATATAGTATTCACTTATAACCAAATTTGCTCATTTTTCCCTGATACACTTATTCAATATATTCCACTGAACAAATATTTCAGTAAATTACTGGGGTACATTATCTCCTTACATAATTCATCTGCAGATAGGCATGGGAAAATTTTTTCAAATTAGATTTTATAGTTTAAGCATTATCCAAAGATACTTAGACCTGGTCATTTGTTCCCCCATTTCATACTAGTGTCTGGTTGCATTAATACCTAGACTGATTTGTAGACCTTTAAAATTACAAGGTCTGTGTAGACAATTAGTCAGGGAACAATCTTGCCTGCTTCACTACTCAGGGGCATCAACTGATGAGAGCACAGCTTTTCAAACTTGGCTGCTCCTTGGAATTATCTGGGAAACACTAAAAAAAAAATTGTTAATATTCAGTCCCACCCAAGCAATTCTGATTTGTTAGGCAAAGAGTTCAGCATCAGCCCTGGGAATTTTTTTTTTTTTAATCGTGGGTGATTTTAATGTGCAGTAAAATCTGAGAACCACTGAAAGATAGCTTACTCTTGTATATGCAGGAAATACAAGTGCAGGAGGAAACTTACTCCTTTCCCTCCCTCTCTTCCTCCCTTCCTTCCATTCCTCCTTTCTTCCTTCATTTATGGAGCACTTACTATGTCAGGAAATGTGCTCTGTAGTAGGAATACAGACAATCCCTGTCCACACATTTACAGTCTAGTCAAGTTGGTTCTGGCCCCAGTCTCTGGTTCTGGCTGTGTCTGATCACATGTCCCCCAAGTTTACTGAACCCATCTTCAGTCCTCATCGCACCCATCTTTCCCTCCTCATTGCCACGCTCTGCATTGTTATAATGACTTTTACATGTGGTTGCTTTACTCATGTCAGGTTACCTTCTACTACCCCTTTAGATGGCAGCCTGGCCCTCACTGCCTTGACTTTCCTCTCTCTGTCTAACCCCTCGATCATGTCCTCATATCATTCGCCTCTCTAGAGTTGCACATACCACGGGCGTGTTTTCTTGCTCTCCTGTGCCTGATGTTTCCTCTCCAGCCAGATGGAAATGACCATCAAAGGACCTACAATTGACCTCTATAATAAATGTTTAATAAATGCTCAAAAAGTAGATACTGAATAAGTGAAATAATTATGAATGTGAGTGAACAGGAATATGGATCTGCCCTGCTAATTTCTTGCTGCATAACGAATTACCTAAAATTTAGTGGCTTAAAGCAATAGCCCTTTTATTGTTTCTTGTGATTCTGAGTGTTGACTTAGAGGGAACATGTGACTTGTTCTAGGCTGCATGATGTTTCCTGGGGTGTGAGCCATCCAGGGTTCAATTGGGTTAGAATATCCAAGATGACCTTCTCACATGTCTGGCACCTTGAGAAAGGGAGGACAGGAAGGCTGGTTCAGTGGGATGCTGGCGCTGCTGACTTCTCTCTGTAGTTAATCTGGGCTTCCTTCCCTTTCCACATGACCTCTGCACCTGGTCTTTCCAGCAGATAATTAGATTTCTTAACAAGAGTTTGGAGGAGCTTCCAAAATGAGCATCTCAAGAGAGGAAGTAGAAGCTGTCAGGTCTCTTAAAGATGGGATGAAAAGGTGATATGTTGTTACTATCTTGGTCAAGGCCAATTACAGGCCCAGATTCAGTGACAAAACAACAACAAAAACAAAAAAATGCACACACAACCCTTTATGGGGAAGTGAAAAAGAAATTGAGACCATCTCTAATTCATTACAGAATCTTATTCCACAGATTAACACAGTTTTCTCTTTTCTTTAAAACCACCTAAGCCTGACTCAGAACTCCCATTCTGCCAGACTGCTGTAAATATCAATATCAGCCACTGTGGGGGTTCCCACTATGAAGGTTTAGTGTAGGAGTGAGGCCCCAAGGGTGCTTTTGGATATGGCAGCCAACAGCCCTCACTGATGCATCCATTATGGCATCCAGCTGGGTTTCTTCAGGCAGCTGTTCTGCAGCCTGTGTGCCATGGGCATGAGGGTGCCTTGTGTAAATGGGAATGCCTGTACCTTAAAGCATCATAGTCTCATTCCACCCCAAAGTCTTGCTCTTTCCTTGGTTGTTGAGAGTAGAGAGATTAACCTTTGTCTTGTGATGGGAGGAATGGATAGCTCTGACTCCTGACTAATAACTTCATTACAAATTCTTTGAGTTTTTTAGGACTAGGACAAGATTTTATTTTTGTGCCATATGTCTCCTTTGTCTAAAACATATCACCCACACACAAATATACATAAACAATAAGTGCATAGCAATAGTTGTAAACTTAAAAAGCAAACATATATAACACCATAAAAGACCCTCATAACTCACTGTACCACCAACACCTTGGACCATTGTTAAACCTTTTTGACTAATGATTAAGGAGCATTGTCAAATATTATTACTGACCAAAGTATTTTTCCCCCAACCCTCCCTATTATTATTATCTTTATATCATTTATATATGAACATACATAAACAACTAAGTGTATAGTAAAAGTTGTGAACTTATAAAGCAAACATGCATAACATCATACAGGGGCTCCATACATCAATCCTCTACCAATACCTTGCATTGCCATGAGACATTTATTACAAATTATGAAAGAATATTGTCAAAATCTTACTACTAATTATTGTCCTTATCTTATATTTGGGTGTGTCTTTCCCCCAACCCATGCTATTATTGATTTTTAAATATAATTTTTTATGACAGAAGCTGTAAACTTATAAAAACAATCATGTGCATGTGCAGAATTTCCAAACAACATTCGTCTATCAACATACCACAATGATGGAACATTTGTTACAGATAAGATAATATCATCTGATTGTTACCATGTCCATAGCGTACATTTGGTTCACATTTTCCATACTGCCTCATTGTCAACATAATACATCTTTTGCATAGATGCAAGAATATTATATTACTGCTAAACACAGTTATAGGTCATTTCAGTTGTATTTTTCTCATGCATTCCCAACACCCTGCAGTAGTAATGTATGTTTGCTCAAGCCCACAAAGGACACTATTGCATCTGTATCATCAACCACAATTTCCATCCACCTCTTGGTTTACTGTGCTATTCAGTTCCTAGATTATTCCCTAGTATTCTGTCAATTGGCATTTATATACCTAGACTACCATTTTCAGCCACATCCCCGTTTATAAACTAGCTGTTACTATTTGTTACTATCCACTCCATACATTTCCACACTTCTACAGTAAAACTAATTAAAACTTCTACATATGTTACACATCAATAGTCCATCTCAATCCTCCTCTTATCTCCTTTAAGAGTCCACCACGGTTCACCAGGTCTTGAAGATATTTCCCTACAATTTCTTCTAGAACTTTTTGGTTCTTTCTTTTATTTTTAAGTTTTTGATCCATTTTGAGTTAATTTTTGGATAAGGTGTGAGATAGGGGTCCTCTTTCCTTCTTTTGGCTATGGATACCCAATTCTGTCAGCACCATTTGTTGAATGGACCGTTCTGTCCAAGCTGTGTCAAAAATCACTTCTGAGGGTCTGTTTCTGAACCATCGATTTGGTTCCATTGGTCTATGTGTCTGTCTTTATGCCAGTACCATGCTGTTTTTACCACTCTAGCTAGGTAATATGATTTAATGTCGGGAGATGAGGGCTCACTTTTCCTTTTTATGTTTCTGGTTATTCAGGATCCCCACCCTTCCAAATAAATTTGATAATCTTGTTTTCAATTTTTAAAAAAATACTGGTGGAATTTTTGTCGGAATTACATTGAATCTGTATATCAATTTGAGTAGAATTGACATCATAATGATATTTAGTCTTCCAACCCATGAGTATGGAATGCTCTTCCAATTATTTAGATCTTTTAAAATTTCTTTAACATTGAGTTGCAGTTTTCCGAATACAAATGCTTTACCTCAGGGGTTGTTTATTCTTGTCTGTTTGAGTTTTATTTTATTTTCACCACTCTTTTGACACTTTTAGTTACTTTTATTGATATCATCTTCATTTCTAGACTCTCTTCCAGGCCTCTCTCACCTGTCTCAGGCTCTAGCACACCCCTTAATACTTCCTGAAAATCTGGTCTCTTGCTTAGAAATTCTCTCAGTTTCTGTTTATCCGTGAATATTCTAATCTAGCCTTCATTTTTTAAAGACAGCTTTGCTGGATATAAGATTCTTGGCTGGAAGTTTTTCTCTTGTAGTATCTTAAATATATCATTTCACTCTCTTCTTGCCTCCATGGTTTCTGGTGAGATATCAGCACTTAATCTTATTGGGTATCTCTTATATGTTATGCATTGCTTCTCTCTTGCTGTTCTCAGAATTCTCTTTGTCTTTGGCATTTGACATTCTAATTATTATATGTCTTGGAGTTGGTTTATTTGGATTTCTTTGGATGGGAGTATGTTGTGCTTCTTGGACATGGATATCTATGTCCTTCAATAAGGTTGGGAAGTTTTCTACCATTATTTCTTTATTTATTCCTTCTGCCCCTTATTCTTTCTATTCTCCTTCTGGGACACCCATGATATGTATGTTTGCATGCCTTTTGCTGTCATTTAGTTCCCTGAGACCTTGTTCAATTTTTTCCATTCTTTTCTTCATCTATTCTTTTGTATGTTCCTTTTCAGAGGCCATTTCTTTAAGCTCACCAATCTTTTCTTCTATCTCCTCAAATCTGCTATTATATGATTCCAGTGTATTTTTAAATTTCATTTATTGCACCTTTCACTCCCATAAGACCTGCTATTTTTCTATGTATGCTTTTAAATTCTTCTTTGTGCTCATCCAGTGTCTTCTTAATATCCTTAATCTCATTAGCCATCTCATTGAATTTATTAAGGAGATTTGTTTCAACATCTGTGATTGGTTGTCTCAACTCCTTTCTGTCATTTGGAGGCTTATCTTGTTCCTTTAACTGGGCCATATCTTCCTGTTTCCAGGTGTGGGTTGTAATTTTTTGTTGGTGCCTAGGCATCTGGATACTAGAGCATTTATTTTAGGTGAACATTTTCTGTTTAGTTTAGGGCTTCTTGCCCTTTCTCTCTTGCTGGTTGTGCAGTGGGAGTCAAGGATGTAATTGGTGCTATAAGCTGTGGAGGTTCAAGTTGCCCTCATTGCCCCTGGGACCAATGAAGCTTCTCCCAACTTTCTCCTTTGCCAAAGGTAGGGACAGAGTCACAGCTGTGTGGAATAATCCAAGTCTTGCAGGCCTAGACTGTAGTTGTCTACTGAGACTGATGAAGCTTCATGCCCCTTTCTCTGGAGTTGTAGGTGTGGGCAGCAATCTATGCAGTGCATGTCCAAATGGCTGCAGTTGCCCTGGTAGACTTCCTATTATTCAGTTTGTGCCAGCCGAAGGTACCTGAAGTTACCTGGATAGGGTGGTAAAAGGCTTGCCAGTCTCCTCCCTGCTGCAGGTGGGGCTGAAGACTAGCCTAGGGCTACAGGATGATCTGGATAACTGGTTCCTACCATCTCTGTGAGTTTTGGTCAGCCCAGCTTCCCCTCAGGCTGAGGGCAGAGTCAAAATGGCAGCCACTGGCCTCTTTCTGTTTTTTTTTTTTAAGATTTATTTTGTTTATTTCTCTCCCCTTCCCCCCCAGCCCAGTTGTCTGTCCTCTGTGTCCACTTGCTGCGTGTTCCTCCTTAGCCACTTCTGTTGTTGCCAGCAGCATGGGAATCTGTGTCTCTTTTTTTGTTGTGTCATCTTGCTACATCAGCTCTCCATGTGTGTGGCACCATTCGTGGGCAGACTGAACTTTCTTTCACACTGGGTGGCTCTCCTTACAGGGCACACTCCTTCTGTGTGGGGCTTCCCTACACAGGGGCACACCTGCATGGCAGGGCACTCCTTGTGTGCATCAGCACTGTGCATGGGCCAGCTCCACACGGGTGAAGGAGGTCTGGGGTTTGAACAGCAGACCTCCCATGTGATAGACAGATGCCCTATCCATTGGGCCAAGTCTGCTTCCCTAGCCTCTTTCTAACTTGGATAGATTCACACCCCAGCTGATCCTAGGGTTATACCTTAGGCAGCCAAGTCTACTAATCAGTGCTCAAAATTAACAGCCTGCCATCTCCTCCTGTTTTTGGCAAATGGAGCTTCCAATTCCAGCCATAGAATAGCTCTTGGGATGGCTTGCACCACCAGAC
The DNA here is from genome assembly GCF_030445035.2 of Dasypus novemcinctus. Lineage (NCBI taxonomy): Eukaryota > Metazoa > Chordata > Mammalia > Cingulata > Dasypodidae > Dasypus > Dasypus novemcinctus. Next base: position 76,344,257 of record NC_080680.1, on the reverse strand, counting down.
TAAGATAATCACTGGTCACTTCAGCTTGGCTGGTAATTTCCCAGAGAGGCTGGCACAGGTCCCTGTAACTTCCTCCCTGCTGGAGGTGGCACTGGAATTTTTTTCCTGACTTCCTCCTCAGATTGTGCAGTAGTAGTCTATAGAAACACCACTGATTTTTGTTTATTGATCTTGTATCTTGACACTACTGAAACCATTTATTGCTGTAGCAGCTTTGTTGTGTATTTTTTGGTGCTTTCTATGTATAGGATCATATAATCTGTGAATAGTGAAAATTTTATTCTTCCCTTCCAATTTGGTTGCCTTTTGTTTTTTTCATGCCTGACTAATCTAGCTAGAATCTCTAGCACTGTATTGAACAACAGTGGTGACAATGGGAATCATAGTCTTGTTCCTGATCTCAACAGGAAAGCTTTCAATCTTTAACCATTGAGTACAGTGTTAGCTGTGGGTTTTTCATATAAGGCCTTTATGATGGTGAGAAAGTTTCCTTTAATTCTTATCTTTTGTAGTGTTTTCATCAAGAAATGATGCTGTATTTTTTCAAATGCCTGTTCTGTGTCAATTGATAGGATCATGTGGCTTTACTTCTTTGATTTACTAATGTGGTATATTATGCTGACTGATTTTCTTGTGTTGGATCACCCTTGCATGCCTGATATAAAATTCACCGGGTCATGATGAATAATTCTTTTAATGTATTGTTGGATTCGATTAGCAAGTATTTTGCTGAGGATTTTTTAAAATTTATTTTCTTTAGGAGACACTGGGAACCAAACCAGGGACCTCCCATATGGGAGGTCAGTGCTCAACGCTTGAGCCACATCTGCTCCCTGCTCATTTGTTTTTGCTTATTGTCTGCCTATATTTGCTCGTTGTCTTGCTCATCATTTTTGCTCATTGTCTGCTTATTGTCTGCTCATTGTTTTTTTTTGTCTCCTTGGTTTATTTTGCTCATTGTCTGCTTCTGTTTTTGCTCAATATCTGCTCATTGTCTGTTCATTGTGTGCTAGTCTTCTGTAGGAGGTACTGGGAATGGAACCTGGGACTCCCATGTGGGAAGTGGGCACTCAGCTACTTGAGCAGCAACAGCTCCCTGCTCTTTTGTTTTTGTTTGATGTCTGCTCGTTGTCTGTTCATTGTCTCTTGTCTTCTTAAAGAGGCACTGAGAACTGAACCTGGGACCTCCCATGTGGAAATGGACACTCAACTGCTTGAGCCACATCTGCTCCCCTGTTGAGGATTTTTTTATCGGTATTCATTAGGAAAATGAGTTTGTAGTTTTCTGTTTTCATAATTATCTGGCTTTGGTATTAGGGTGATATTGGCTTCATAGAATGAATTTGGTAGCATTCTTTCTTGTTCAGTTTTTTGGAAGAGCTTGAGTAAGACTGATATTAAATTATCTTTGAATGATTGGTACAGCTCACCTGTGAAACCATCTGGTCCTGGACCCTTCATTTTGGGGAGTTATTTGATGACTGTTTTAATCCCTTTACTTGTGGTCCATTTGTTGAGGTCTTCTATTTCTTCTATGGTCAGTGTAAGTTGTTCATGCATTCCTAGGAATTTTTCCATTAAACTACTTTTTCTGGCTTATTGGTGTATAGTTATTCATAGTATACTCTTATGATCTCTTTTATTTCTGTGTGGTCAGTAGTAATGTCCCTATTTTCATTTATTTCATTTATTGGCATCTTCTCTCTTTTTTTTGGTCAGTCTAGCTAAGAGTTTGCCAATTTTGTTAATCTTCTGAAAGAACTAACTTTTGTTGTTTTTTAAATTCTATTTTTTTCTCAATTTCATTTATTTATTTTCTGAGCTTTGTTTCTTTTCTTCTACTTGCTTTGTGATTAGTTTGCTGTTCTTTTATAGTTTCTCCAACTGTGTATTTGGGTCATTGATTTTAGCTCTTCCTTCTTTTTTATTTTTATTTATTTATTTATTTTTAAATTTTTAAAATTGATTTTGTAAAAATATTACATTACAAAAAAATACATGAGGACCCCTTCAACCCCACCACCCCCACCCCACCACTCCCCACCCCCAGCAACATTCATTCCCATCATCATGACACATCCATTGCATTTGGTAAGTACGTCTCTGGGCACCTCTGCACCTCATGGTCAATGGTCCACATCATGGCCCATACTCTCCCCCATTCCATCCAGTGGGCCCTGTGAGGATTTATAATGTCTGGTGATTGCCCCTGAAGCACCATCCAGGGCAGCTCCAAGTCCCTAAGACACCTCCACATATCATCTCTTCCTGCCATTCCCCATACCCATTAGCCACCATGTCCACTTTTCCCACTCCAATGCCACCTTTTCTCTGTGGACATTGGATTGGTTGTGTCCATTGCACCTCTATGTCAAGAGGAGGCTCAGATTCCTCATGGATACTGGATGCAATCCTCTCGCTTTCAGTTGTAGACACTCTAGGCTCCGTGGTGTGGTGGTTGTCCTTCTTCAACTCCATCTTAGCTGAGTGAGGTGAGTCCAGTAAATCAGATTGTAGGTGCTGGAGTCTGTTGAGGCTCAGGGCCTGTCTATCACATTGTCAGTCCAGAGATTCAGATCCCCTAAATATATCTTAAGCCCCGACACCAACTACAACTCCAGCACAGTAGCATGAATCTTCTTTTTTAATGTAGGCATTGAGGGCTATAAATTTCCTTTCAGCACTGTCTTCACTGCATCGCAAATGTTCTGATATGTTGTGTTCTTGTTTTCATTCATCTCAAGATATTTATTGATTTCTCTTGAAATTTCTCCTTTGACCCACTAATTATTTAAGAGTATGTTGCTTTATGTCCATATATTTATGAATTTTCCCTTTTTCCTCATCTTGTTAATTTCAACATTATTTCATTATGATCAGAGAAAGTGCTTTGTATAATTTCCATCTTTATTAATTCACTAAGATCTGCTTCATGACCCAATATATTGTCTATCCTGGAGAAAGATCCAGGAGCACTTGAAAAGAATGTATAACCTGCTGTTTTGGGCTGCAGTGTTCTGTATTTGTTTATTAGGTTTAGCTCATTTATCACATTACTCAAACTCTCTGTTTCTTTATTGATCCTCTGTCCAGATGTTCTATCCAATGCTGGGAGTGGTGTATTGAAGTCTCTAACTATTATTGTAGAGATATGTATTCTCCCTTCAGTTTTGCCAGTGTTTGCCTCATGTATCTTGGGGCATCCTGGTTAGGTGCATATACATTTATGATTATTATTTCTTCCTAGTGAATTTTCCCTTTATGTCCATAAATGTCCATCCTTGCTTCTAATAAGAGTTTTGCTTTTAAAGTCTATTTAATTTGATATAAATACAGCTACTATAGTTTTGTTGGCTACTACATGCATGGAATATCTTTTTCTAGCCTTTCACTTTCAGTCTATTGGTATCCTTGGGTCTAAGGTGATTCTCGGTGAGACAGCATATAAATGGCTCATATTTTCATATTTTCTCTTTTTTAAAAGATTTATTTACTTATTTTTCCTTATTGCTGCACAATCCGCCCCCCCCAGATAGTTCTCCCATTGCTGCTCATTGTTTTTTTGCCTTCTCAAGGAGGCACTGGGGACCAAACTCAGGACCTCCTGCATGAAAGGTGAGTGCCCAGCAGTCTGAGCCCCATCCACTTCCTGTGGGCTGTGGTATCTGCTGGTTTGTGATGCTTGCTCATCATAATGGGAGGCAGCATATAGCTCATTGCAATGGGAGGCAGCAACTGCTTATCTTCTTCTAAGAGGCACCAGAATCAGAACCCGAGATTCCCATGTGGTAGGAGGGCATACAAATGGTTGAACTACATCCGCTTCCCTCCTATTTTCTTATCCATTTAGACAGTCTGTATCTTTTGTTTGGAGAGTTTAATCTATTAACATTCAATGTTATTATTGTAAAGGTAGTTCTTATTTCACCCAGTTTGACCTTTGAGTTTTATCTGTCATATTTTATTTTCAGAGCTCTTTTGACACTTTTAATTACTTTTACTGCTATAATCATCATCTCTAGACTCTTTTCCAAGACCCTCTCTCCTGTTATTTTCTTTTCAGGCTGTAGCACTTCCTTTATTATTTCCTGTAAAGCTAGTCTTTGGTTATAAATACTCTTAGTTTCTGTTTATATGTGAAAATTCTAAACTCACCCTCATTTTTGAAAGATAATCTTGCCAGATATAAGATTCTTGGCTGGATGTTTTTCTATTGCAGTATCTTAAATACATCATACCAGTGCCTTCTTGCCTTCATGGTTTCTGATGAGAAATTGGCACATGTATTAGTCAGCCAAAGGGATGCTGATGCAAAATACCAGAAATTGGTTCATTTTTATAAAGGGTATTTATTTGAGGTAGGAACTTACAGATACCAGGTCATAAGCATAAGTTCCCTCACCAATGTCTATTTTCATGTGTTGGAGCAAGATGGCTGCCAATGTCTGTGATGGTTCAGGCCTCCTGGGTTCCTCTCTTGCTTCTCTATGGGTTCAGGGTTCCTTTCTTCCCAAGGCTTGCTTCTTCCTGGGCCCAGGTTTCCTCTCTTCCCAAGGTTTGCTTCTGTTTCCTCTGTGAGCTTACTTTCTGGGGCTCCAGCTTAAGGCTTCAGTATCAAACTCTGACATCAAAACTCCAACATCAAAAACCCTCAACTCTCTCCTTTGCCAGGCCTATTACCCTAAGGAAGTGTCCCAATCAAAGCCCTAATGATAACTTAATCATGCCCAGGTACAGACCATATTACAAACATAACCCAATATCTATTTTTGGAATTCATTAATAATATCAAACTGCTACAGCACTTAATCTTACTGGGTATCTCTTGTGTGTTGTGCATCTCCTTTCTCTTACTGCTCTCAGAATTCTCTCTTTGTCTTTGGCATTGACAATTCTGATTAGCATGTGTCTCAGAGTTAGTCTTTTCTGATTTTTTTGGATGGGAGTACATTGTGCTTCTTGGATACAGATATCTATGTCCTTCAATAGGGTTGGAAATTTTCAGCCATTATTTCTTCAAATATTCCTTCTACCTCTTTCCCCTCCTTCTTTCTCCTTCTGGAACTCTAATGACACATATTTCTGCATGTCTCTTGCCATCATTTAGTTTCCTGGACCCTGTTCAATTTTTTCTTTCTTTACTTCATCTGTTCTTTTGCATGTTCACTTTCACAGACCATGTCTTCAAGCTCACTGATCCTTCTGTCTGCCTCCTCAATCTGCTGTTATATGATTCCAGTTAATTTTTAATTTCATTCATTGCACCTTTCATTCCCAGAAGTTCTGCTATTTTTTATGTATGATTTCAAATTCTTCCTTGAATTTGATGACCATCATGGATGTACAGAAACAAGATGGTGGAATTTATACCCTGAGCTTAGGGAATGAATTTGGATCTGACTCTGCTACTGTGAATATAAATATTTGAACCATTTAAGAGGGCCTATGCTCTCTTACACTTATTCTCAACTTTTCACAAACAATTCACATGGACTAATCTTTCTGATCTGTAAATAGAAAAAAAGTAGTTTTTTTTATCAACCTAAAAGAGCCAAAGTTCAAAAACACACATTTCAATCTTTTCATAATTGTTGACCCAAGAATATTATACATTTTCTAGTGACAGTATGTTACTAGTGACAGTATGTTACAGTAGGTTATGAAGTTTTGTACCACTTCATGACATGTTCAACTGTAACTTTTGAAACTAACTGTTGGTAAGAGAAAGTTTCTTATGAAACGAATATCCTGCTCAACACTTAACCAGTCTTTGTGCCTCAACATAACATTGATGTCTAAGTATGCCTCAGTGAGTAGAGAAATTCCCCATTGAAGATGTCCTGTCCACCTAAAAGATGATGCTGTGCACATTGCCTGATATGTGCACCAATACCTATTGAATCAGAAATGTAAGGCATTGGATGTTTGTATTTACCCTCCTGTAAGCAAAACTTTAATGTCTTACATTGTCTCTGATAATGTCACACTCAAAATAATCATGACTTAAATATTACCAGAGCAAAGTGCAATGGCCAGCAATTTGTTCATCTATTTTCACACTGTTTATGACATTGAGAGTGCCTGGACAGCTTGGAAAAGTAACATCTCCTGGCTATCTCCTAATATAACCAAGCTATTCAAGTATTCCTATGCCAGAGCAGTGCCAACTCTTGGAGGTCCTGGGTGCAGCCAATGCCTTTGTGTGGTAGTTCTAAATTTAAATTACACCTGAAAAACCAGGACAACTAAGTAATGAGCCACAGCAAAAAAATAAATAAGAACAACAAATAAAGCTGTCATTAAATTGAAAACAACATATTACTATATACTGCCCAAAACTGTCAATTTGATGTAGTTATTTTCATGCAGGAATACATTCAATTGTTAGTTGTAATTGTTGGACCTCCTTGAGATAGTAACAACAAAATAAAGCAAGCTATCTGCACCTCAAAAAAAAAAAAAGATATCTTCTTGATATCTTTAATCTCTGTAGCTATCTTTTTCAATTCATTAAGGAGATTTGTTTGAACATTTATGATTAGTTGTCTCAACTTCTTTTGTCATTTTATCTTATTCTTTAACTGGGTCACACCTTTTGTTTCTTGGTAAGGATTGTAATTTTTTGTTGGTGTTTTGGTATTTGGCTTACTAGATATATTTATTCTGGGTGCAGTTTCTCTCTTTAGTTTAGGGCTTTCTTGCCCTTTTTTACCTTGCTGGTTGTGTAGTAGGAGCTGAGAATATATTTAGTACTGTAAGTTATGGAGGCTGAAACTCCCCATGTTGCTCCAGGGACCAACCAATGAAGCTTTTCCCAACTTTCTTCTCTGCCAGGGATAGCGACAGAGCCACAGTCATGTGCAATAATCCAAATAATGCAGGTCAAAGCAGTCTGTAGTGGCCCAGAGAGACTGATGAAGATTCATGCCCCTTCCTCCCCTGCCTGGGGTAGGACTGGAGTCACAGGTGTGGGCAGCAGTCTATGCCATTCAGGTCCAAAATGACTGCAGTTGCTAATTAGACTGACATAGCACCAGCCTTCTATCTCCCTTCCAGGGGTTAGGATGGACACCCTGAAATACCCAACAATCTAATCCATGTGCCCTGCAGTTGCCCTGAGAGACTGAGGGAGTACTGTCCATTCTGCCTTTTACGGTGTAGGAATAGAACCAGTGATGCCCAAAAGTTCAGTTGTACAGGCTGAAAGTGCCTGCCATTGTCAGGAGAAGTTGCAGAATCACCAGTCTTTTTCTATTCTATTGGGTGGTAGGAGTGGATCCACAGGCATCCAACAGTTCAGTTCCTGCAGGTGAAATACCTGCCATTGCCATGCAGGCTGAAAGTGCCTGCCATTGCCTGGAAAGGCTGAGGAAACACAGTTTCTCTCCTATCCTTCTTAGGGGTGGGGATGGAGCTATAGGTGTCTGATTATTAAGTCTGCAGGGGCCAAAAGCACCTGCAGTTACCCAGAGAGGTTAGAGAAATGCAGTCCCTCTCTTGTCCTATTAGGGGTAGGGGTGGATCTAAAGGTGCCCAACAGTTAAGTTTATGAAGGCCAAAAGCTCCTGTAGTTGCCCTGAGAGGCTGAGGAAACACCAGCTCCCTGCTATCCTTTGGAAGGGGCAGAGATGGAGATGGAATAGAAGTTGCTCAACAAATCAGTTCATGTGGGCCAAAAGTGCCTGAAGTTGCCCCAAAAGGTTGAGGACACACAGCTCCCCTACCGTCCTATTGTGGGGCAGGGAAGGAGCTACAGGTGTCTGTGTATCCAGTCTGTGTGGCTGGAAGTATCTGTAATTTCCCAGAGAGGCTGAAGAAACACCAGCCCCCTCTTTTCCTATAGGATGAAGGGGTGGAGATGGAATTGAAGGTACTCAACAAACCAGTTTATGTGTGCTGAAAGCACCTGCAGGTGCCCAGAGAGGCCAAGTAAACAGATGCTTTCTTATTAGGATGCAAGAATGGAGCTCCAGGTGTCAGATTATTCAGTCTGTACTGGCTAAAAGTGCCTGCAATTACCCAGAGAAGCTGGTGCAGTGTTGGAAATTTGGACCCAAAGGGTATTGGGAATGAAAGAAAGAGAAGAAGGGAGAAGGAAACAAAGAGAAAGAACGAACTAGAGAAAAAGAGCAAGAGAGCTGGGATCAGGGGTCTGCGTGTAATAACTCCTCAGACAACTTTATTGTTTACAAGGGGCTCTATATATATACCCCAGTGTATGTGTCAATAAGCAGGCATCCATAGCCTATGTGCCAATAAGCATAAACACATAGCCTACATGTCATCAAGCTGCAACACATATTAACTATCAGCATTACCCATAGTCTAAGGAATTTAAAAAATTTTTATCTCAAGGTACAAAGTCTAAGTGTTCTATTCACTACAAAAGGTATGAGCTCATCTTTTCTTTCAGCCTTTAACAGCTTCATCCCATTTACTGGGAACTCTTAATTACCGCATTCCTTAGGTTGCAAGCATAGCCATGGAAACAGCACTAGCATGGAGACAGCACGTCTCTCCTTGTGAGGCCACTGTGCCTTAGTTTCCAACATCTCCCCCTTTTTGTTTTAGTCATGGGACCATGCCTGTCTTAGGTTGCCCTGCTCTGAGAGTCTTACCCATCATTGACTACCGGCCAAGCTCTTTGACTTGGGGAAATTATTGAAGTGCTTTTGCTAGCACCAGATTATTCGCATGTCCCATGGCTGTTATGCTTTGCAATTTTCTTTGAAAGCACTGTCCAGCACAGGTGAGAATCATGAGCAACAGAAAATGATTAGCCCTATTCCTAAAGCTGACAGGAAATGCTGTGATTTCCACCAATTAACTGGGTTAAATTTTGTAATATGTGAAATCATATCTGAGAAAATATCCTTATCATTGGCTACATGAACTTGATTTTGAGACATTTCTAATATTTTTCTTTGTAATTCCATTATTTCCAGAGAAATATTACTTTTATGGCCTAATAAATGATTCTTAATTTTTTCCATTCTATATCTAATGAATTATATGCAGAGTCATAAAGAAATTACTTTCATTCCAATCACACTTAAATCCCTGTAAGTTTAAACTATACAATTCATCTCTAATATGCAAAACAGCATATTCTAAATCATTAACCCAATTATTTGACAGTTTATCAATGTGCTCTTGGCTATGCCACAAATCACTAGCATTTTTATGCCAATCATGCATGTATTGTTGAGTCTGTACTTTCACATAAAGTGACCATAGCAGCAGCAGCAGCTATAATGATTCCAATTAGTCCCAAAATGCTTATAATAAGCAGTCCAATAAAGCATTTAGTCCGTTTCAAGAATTCTTGTGTAGCAATAATTGACTTTCAGAAGATGACTGCCAAATCTGCATCATTCTCACTGGTATCCAGATGCATTTTCTTCTTCTGGCTATCACTATTGTTTCTCCATCCTGCAACACACTTCCTGATATTTATACAAGGCACCATTTTCATAAAACAGTGAATCATTCTCAATAGTTATCTTACCAGTTGTGGAAACAAATGGATCTCTAACACAGTCTTTAAAATGATATGTCTGATTAAGCATCAAATACTGTCCTGTCTTATTTATATTTCCCAACCATTCATAAGTAGGGGCAATTCCAAGAAATATTTTTCCACAAATTCTTTTGTAAGTTATGACTATGAGTGTCATTAGTCCATTCCTTTGTAATGTTAACAGTTCCTGCCACAATAGCATAAGGAGAGAGCACACAGGCCCAAAGTCCATAGGCAGACACAAGCTGCAAGTTCACAGTTCCAGGATTTATAAAGTTAATGTGATGCATGGCAGCAATTGCCACAGGTCTCAGTGAAGTATTTTAATCTCCAGTCGTATTTCCACATTTCCCCCTTTTTGTTTTTGCAAAGTCTTCAGTGGGTTTGAATAGTGCAGTCATTGACGTAAGCATGAAGGAACTTATGGGGGATGTTTATGAGCTGTTGGCAAGTAACAGGCAGCTGGAACTGCTGGGCTAGATGCCACAAGGTTTGGTACTCACGATGTTCATCTTCCTGGTGGAGCCACTCTGCCTTTTTTCAGGTTTCAATGGTAGGTCCTGGATCTTCACAAAGGCATCTGCGTTAACAGTCCTAAAAGGGACATTAGAGGAGTGGCAGGGACATGAAAGTCACCTGGATGTTTTTTACAATCCATCATTTCTGTCTTCTTTTTAGTATTTGCAATCTACCCCTGTATAGGGATGGCCGTCTTTAGAGTGACCAGATGCTATTGGGCATGATTCTACCTTCACTAGTTCTTACAAATTCCTGAGCTGAAATCTGACTTATGCTCTGTACTTTTGTCTTGTGGTGGTTATATGTGTGTTTGTGTACACATAAGCACAGATATAAAAAACACACACATGCACATACATACATACATAATTTTATAGTAATTAATATTTTTATCCTTTATTTTATGTAAATTATACCTCAAACTTTAAAAGGAGACATGGCAAAAATGCATAAACAAGTACACCTCTAAGTTAGCTACTCAGTTACATAGGATTACATATGGCTTTATATATTGCATTAAAATTTTTTAAATGTTATGCTCTATCTTGAGTCAAAAGATTCAGATGGTACATGAATCATACACCATAATAGAATCAAAACTGTGGCTCTGTGAGAACATTTAGTGATTATTTAATATAATTAAATTATTTTTGTTGAAGAAGTTGAAGCCAGTGTTTTACAAAGTCTTTTTCTAAAAAGTTTGAAAAGTTCTTTTTTTTTAAAATTACCTTTCTTTTATATGATGTTATAGGTTGAAATACATTGCATATTGACATAAAATATTTCTAAAATAAGAAAACTTAAAAATTTTCCTAAAGTTAGAATTCACCACATGCATGCTTTATTTAAATAGGCAATTACAGTTTTGACTTTATACGATGTGATGTGAATGTACAAAACGACGACAGTTTGAGTACCTCTCCTGGATAGTCTCTGTCTGCCTTCCCTTCCCACCCGTGAATTCTCTGCCATACATCTGTGCCTACAGGATTGTCCCTGTGGATATCACTCAGGCTCCTTTGCACTGTAGTTTCCAGCTGAGTTTAGCCAATGGGAGATCAGAGTGAGAAGGAGAGAGAATGAGCTGTTTTTCTCCTGCTGCCTCTAGGCCTGGGCACTGTGTGTCTGGTACTGGCTGCCTACTTCTAAAATTATAACTCATATCAAGAACTTCTATGGCTCCAGCTCTTACCAGGCTCCTGTTACTACACCTTGGCCCATCTACCCTTTTAGGCCTAAGTGTAGTAACAGCTTCTACTACTACTAGTCCCAGTGGGCCTCAATATTCTTTATTGGGTTCCATTCCCCAAATCATTGTAATTAATTCCTTAATTAAATTATCTACAAAACTCTACCTTAATGAATCTTATGATTTCCCCTGGGACAATAATTGATACAATAATGCAATTCAGGGTTAAAATCAGAGGGATGAAATTTTCATTAAATAGCTAATGACTAATTACCAATAGGAAACATCCCTGGGGAAGTGCAACTCCACTGTTTATTTTGTCTTCCTTTTGGCGATGTCCTTGCTATAGAATCCAAAATGAAATCTGGGAGTGGTTCCTAATTATCTTCCTGGACACTTCATTTTTTCCCATCTCTTATAATGTAAAAGAAGAATATGTTAATTTTATTTAGTCACGTAAAATTACTTTCTGTATTTTGTTGAAAGAGAATTTTAGAGTATGGCGCCTCGGTAACATTTTAATACTTTTGTAAACTTTCCCATCTGTAAGATTATTTTTACTAAAGTGAAAACCGTATATTTCTACAACAAGTGGGTTGTGGTTGTTTGAGAGAAATAGAAGAGGGAATAGGGCCCATCAGAGATAATCTTCTTTGGGTAAATGATTAAACACTAAAATGGATATCATAGTCAAAGTCTAGCGCCATTTGTTTTACTGATGCTGCTTCATTTAGGCAAAATGCCTTTTTATATCTTAGGCAATTAGGCAATGAATTAGAAGAGCTGAAAGAAAAAAAAGATTAGCAAGTCACCCCAGTAAAGCTTGGGAGTGAATGGATATTTGTTATTCTCAGATTCATTAGGCTTAGAGTGTATTACATAAAATTCAGAACCACTGTTATACAAGACATTTATTTTACATAAATAAATCAAGAACAGTTTGTTTAAAAAATGCCAGATGCTCTGTATTTCTCTGGTGGCAATGTAAATCTGAACTTTAGCTATGCTAAACATCTGTCAAAAATATACACTTATTTGAGGGGATAGTCAATAGTTCAAAAATGAAGTACCTTGAATAATACATCACTAAAGAAAATGATGCTCATTATATTTTTAAAATGAACTAAATACCCCAAACATTATATTATTATAAGTGTGCACATTATGAAGTAAATGTATAAAAATATACAGTATGCTATTTACTATCCTGAGGATGATTTCTTTAGTTTCCTGGGAATATGTTCATACTTCAGCATACATAATATGTACATAACTATTATGGAATATATGTAACATTTTATTTCTTAATAAAATGAAGTAAAATAGAGACAGGCATTATAATTAAGTTTGGGTAATGCATGTCTATTGTATTATTTTATGTACTTTAAAAATATTTCAAATTATGCTGTTTGAAATATTTCATGCTTTTTTAAAAAAAGTGTGAGAAGATAAACTCACAGAAAATGGAAGTTAAACAAGGATAATCACCACAAACTGTGCATCCTCAAAAACTAATGGACCATTTGACTGATTAGGTTAAATAATTGCCACCTCTGAGTTCCACGCTGAGTTAAGAATGGCAAGTGTGCCATTGGCTGGATGACAGATAGTTGGAATGGCATCAAAACACAAGTGTTGGAAGGCTTCTTGGACTATTGGACAGGCAGTTCTTCTGGGATGAAATATCCAGTCATCCTCTAATTTCTATTTTTTCATTGATTTTAGAGGTGAGATCACCTTCTGAAATTGAGGTGGCTAGAAAAAGTGAGGCAGGTGTGACTGGGATAGAGAGAGGATATGAGGGAATTGTAGAAGAGCAAGCAAAGATATTATTAAGCAGCATTTTGAAAATCCAGATTTAAACCCATTACTCTATAGTAGTACTTTGGTTTCATAACTTTCTCCAGAACTGTTTAAACATGAAATATTCTAGGATGGACCTAAGCTTTTGCAAAGTCAATGCAATAGAAGAACGAGCTGCAAGGATCTTAGGTTTGAGGGAAGAGAAGGGTTGAGGTTATCAATAGTGGGTTTCAAGTGGGGAGGGAGAAAGGAAAACTAAGATGATACTGAACTAACAGACTGGGGAAAATGGAGTCATAGGACGTGGATATTAACACAGGAGATACACTCATACAGTGTAAGAAATGAGGAACTAGAAGTAAAGATGGCTGTAGTCTGAAGTTTCCAATATTGATGTAGAGCAATGCAGTCTTGTAATAAAAGTTTGTTATATAAACACAGAATGAAGCCTTAAATGGAGTAAGAGTGAAGTTCACTGTATTGAAGAATATCTTGAAAGGTGATTCTAGGGGATTGACTAGGTCAACCTTATATGAACATTAAAATCTTCCAGGAAGATGGTAAATGATAGGTATTGACCAAAACTTTGTGCCCTCCTGCAAAGTCCTCTATGAACTTGGAGGATAATGAAAAAATGTGTAAATAATCATGTTGAGGAGGGATTGAAAAGGGTGCACCCTGAGCCAGAGTCAGTGGTCTGGAAAAGGGATAAAGGCAAAAAAGAAAAAATACTGCTCTGTCTATCCTCCAGTAGAAAGAAGATGGTTGCGGGTAAAACAAAAAGTGGTTTCTTTGGGAAGAATAAGTTCTGTGATATAAGACCCATTCAATATGGATGCTTGTAGCAGTTTGATATAGTTATGAATTCCAAAAATAGATATTGGGTTATGTTCATAAACTGGTCTGTACCTGGGTGTGGTTAAATTTTGATTAGGGCTTTGATTGGGCCATGTCAGTAGGATGTTGATAAAAAACATGACAAAGGACAGAGTTGGAGGGCTTTTGATGTTGCATTTTTGATGTTGGAGTTTGATGTTGAAGTCTGGAGCCACAAGAAGTAAGCACACAGGAAGCCTTAACCCTGGCAGACATTGGCAGATGTTGGGGGCCATCTTGCTCCAACACATGAAAATAGACTTTGGTGAGGGAAGTAACTTGTGCTTTATGGCCTGCTATCTGTAAGCTCCTACCCCAAATAAATATTCTTTATAAAAGTCAACAGTTTTCTGGTATTTTGCATCAGCACCCCTTTGGCTGATTAATACAATGCTAAAAAGCTTCTTGATGACAGAATAGGAGTTCCAGAGGATACAGGGAAGAATTGAAAAGACAGATGGTTAGCCAGAGAGGATGATTGGGTAGGTGGGGTAAGTGGGGCATGCAAATTGAAGAGGAAAACAGGAGACAGGCAATTCAGTATATTTGGTGACCAGAACTGAGTACTCTAGATGGGATCTACTAATCTCATATTCCCAAATGAAGACTAAAGTTGTTTCCACACCTGCCCAAATGAGATCTGATGTCAATCAGACCTTGAGGTCAGTCAGAATTCAGTAACTTGACTGCAGCAGTATCTTAGTAAGTTTGTTGTAACAGGAAAAGTTATATTTCACTGAATAGTTTTTGTTTTCTTTTTCTTTAATGTGCATATATGCTATTTTTGATAAAATAATAAGTAAATAAATCAACACAATTTCACAGCTAACATTGATGTTCCAGTTTTTCTTTTTTTGTATCTCTGATCTCACATTTTCTTTATTACTGCTGTGTAGAAAGGCTTTCTCCATGATTCCATATCTAACTAATTCATATGCAATTTTTTTTATGGCAGCTGAAATGCCACTGTTATAGGGAACCTTCTCTGATACTCATCCTAAACATGACACCTGCAATTCACCAGATTAGTTTAGGTCTCCTTGGAGTACACTCATTGCTGACCCTATGTTTTATTTCTAGCATATATGACAGTGGTATTCATATAGTTATTTTTGTAATTATTTATGTCTGTTTCCATAGGTAAAACATGAGATTTAAGATGACAGGTATAGTGACTGTCTTGTGGTAGACATCAAAGGAAAAAATAAAGGAGAATTAATGAATTAATTGTAGATGAAATCAAAAGAATAAAAAGTTACAAAGAGATTTGCAAAATCCAATCATAATTTCACCCGCCAAAGAATGTCACCACTATTTTTAATTAGCATCCAGTCTTTTAAAATGAATTTATAAGCGGTGGACTTGGCCCAGTGTTTAGGGTGTCCGTCTACCATATGGGAGGTCCGCGGTTCAAACTCCGGGCCTCCTTGGCCCATGTGGAGCTGGCCCATGTGAAGTGCTGATGCGCACAAAGAGTGCTGTGCCACGCAAGGGTGTCCCCTGTGTAGGGGAGGCCCACGTGCAAGTAATGCACCCCGTAAGGAGAGCTGTCCAGCGTGAAAGAAAGTGCAGCTTGTCCAGGCTGCCCAGTAATGGTGCTGCACACACGGAGAGCTGACACAACAAGATGATGCAACAAAAAGAAACACAGATTCCCGTGCCGCTCACAACAACAGAAGCGGACAAAGAAGACACAGCAAATGGACACAGAGAACAGGCAACTGGGGTGGGGGTGGGGGGGAAGGGGAGAGAAATAAATAAATAAATCTTAAAAAAATGCATTTATAAAGTTATCTATATAAATATGTATACATGTGAGATATCATGCTATGCATATATTTTATAATTTCTTATTTCATTAAATAATTAACCATGTGAATCTTTTCATGTAATAAATATCTAAAGGCTGCAGTGATTTTCATTAAAGGAAGTAGCTATTTAGTGAAATAATATTCTACTGGTGGAAATTTTTCACTGTTCTGCTAATATAATCAATGTTACTGTAAATATCCTTCACTATATCTATGGTTGCCTGCTCAAAATATATTTACCCAAATAAATTAACAATGATGGAATTGCTGGATCTAAGAAGAATAGGAAGAGTTTTTATGTTGAGATGTATTCCTTACATCTGTATATCTGTAGTTGATTGTTAAAATGACCATAATCCTTTGCTTCTCCCATAAATAGATTCTATTCCCTTATTCCTTGAATTTGGGATTGGTTTGGTCAGTTGCTTTCCCTAACAGTGTGGTGGAAGTAATGCTGTACTAGTTCTAAACCTAAGCCTGGAGAGCTATTACACACTTTTGTCACAGGACCAGATGAACCAGATGAGCCAGATGACCAAGTCATAGGACCAGAGTAAACTCAGACCAGTTGTTCCATACCTGTGGCCTTAAACATGTGAGAGATCCAACTCAGATCAGCAGAATATCTCAGCCTACATAGGATCATGTGTTAAAAACTGCCTTTTGGCTTTGAATAAGAGGGGGAAATAGTAAAGACAAATGAGTTTATATGGCTAAGAGTCTTCATAAAAGGTCAATAGAGGGGTAGCGCTTACGCACGTCTCAGCAGATCCCAGAGACAGCCAAAGTAGATACAACCCCATGTACTGGTGCTCCTGAGGGCTACGGAGACACACAGATTCTATGGGCATGGCAGATGGTTCTGGAGTTCAGTGCCTTGTCAGTGGGCCCTACTTTGGAATTTGTGTTCCTGAGTGTGATGGAGTTGGACTCAGATGTGACCTTTCTACACATGCCTCTTCTGTCACTTTTACTGAACTTGTGGTTGGTGCTAGGGTTGGTGTATACTCAAGAGACTAGAATCTCTGGATTGGCCATGTGCCAGCTGGGCCCTGAACCTCAGCAGCATTGCATGTCTTATCTCTGGTTCATTGGACTTACCCAGGTTAGCCTACAGGTAGGTGAAGATGGTCAAGAGTGCCTATAACTCCAAGTAGGAGAATTGCATCTATCATCCATGTGGGATCTAAGCCCCCTCTCGCTATAGAGGTGTAGTGGACATCACCATCCCAGGGTCCACAGGATGGAGGAATAAAATATGGATTAGAGTGGACTTCTTACTGGTATTCTACTATAGAACTATTGTGATCAGTAATGGAAGAGATTGTAGCATTGATGTGGAGAAAGTGGCCACTAGTTGCTGAGGGCAGGGTGAGAGAAGAAGAGATGTGATGTGGGGGCATTTTCAGGACTTGGAGTTGTTGTAAATGACATTGCAGAGATAGGTGCTGGACATTATATATCCTTCCATAAACCACTGAATGGACTGGGGGAGAGTGTAAACTACAATGTAAAATATTATCCATGCAGTACAGCAGTGCTCCAAAACGTATTTACCAAATGCAATGAAAATGCCACAGTGGTGAAAGAGCTAGTTGATGTGGGAGAAGTGGAGTGTGTGGGTGTGGGAGGTATATGGGGACCTCTTATTTTTTTTAATGTAACATTTTTGTGATCTTTGTATCTTCAAAAAATGCAATTAAAAAATAAATGATTCGGTGGGGGGGTGGAGAGTGGGGTATATGGGAACCGCTTATGTTTTTTAATATAAAGTTTTGTGTGATCTATTTATCTTTAAAAGAAGATAATTAAAAAAATAAATTAAATTTAAAAAAAAGAAAAAAGTGTACTAAAAAAACTGCTTTTTTTCTGTAAAAAAATCAATTTTATTCATAGGTATTAATAAAGCATACCATTTATCCAAAGTGTATAATCAATGGTATTTGCTATAATCACATAGTTGTACATTCATCACTTCAATCATTATTAAAACATTTTCATTAATAATAAATAAATCCAATAATAATAATAAACAAAAAACAGACAAACAAACAAGAAAATTCCTCACCTCTCAATCTCACTGTTTCTCCTACTGTACATAGCTGCTATTTCTGGCTATTCATGTACAATTATTCACTTGTTTATTAAGCAGTTTTATTGAGATATATTCACATATCATATACCCTATCCAAACTGTATACTCAATTGCTTTTTTTTAGTATAATCACAATGTTGTACATTTATCATCTCAAAAATAAGAGGTCCCCATATACCTCCCACACCCACACACTCCACTTCTCCCACATCAACTAGCTCTTTCACCACTGTGGCATTTTCATTGCATTTGGTAAATACGTTTTGGAGCACTGCTGTACTGCATGGATAATATTTTACATTGTAGTTTACACTCTCCCCCAGTCCATTCAGTGGTTTATGGAAGGATATATAATGTCCAGCACCTATCTCTGCAATGTCATTTACAACAACTCCAAGTCCTGAAAATGCCCCCACATCACATCTCTTCTTCTCTCACCCTGCCCTCAGCAACTAGTGGCCACTTTCTCCACATCAATGCTACAATCTCTTCCATTACTGATCACAATAGTTCTATAGTAGAATACCAGTAAGAAGTCCACTCTAATCCATATTTTATTCCTCCATCCTGTGGACCCTGGGATGGTGATGTCCACTACACCTCTATAGCGAGAGGGGGCTTAGATCCCACATGGATGATAGATGCAATTCTCCTACTTGGAGTTATAGGCACTCTTGACCATCTTCACCTACCTGTAGGCTAACCTGGGTAAGTCCAATGAACCAGAGATAAGACATGCAATGCTGCTGAGGTTCAGGGCCCAGCTGGCACATGGCCAATCCAGAGATTCTAGTCTCTTGAGTATACACCAACCCTAGCACCAACCACAAGTTCAGTAAAAGTGACAGAAGAGGCATGTGTAGAAAGGTCACATCTGAGTCCAACTCCATCACACTCAGGAACACAAATTCCAAAGTAGGGCCCACTGACAAGGCACTGAACTCCAGAACCATCTGCCATGCCCATAGAATCTGTGTGTCTCCGTAGCCCTCAGGAGCACCAGTACATGGGGTTGTATCTACTTTGGCTGTCTCTGGGATCTGCTGAGACGTGCGTAAGCGCTACCCCTCTATTGACCTTTTATGAAGACTCTTAGCCATATAAACTCATTTGTCTTTACTATTTCCCCCTCTTATTCAAAGCCAAAAGGCAGTTTTTAACACATGATCCTATGTAGGCTGAGATATTCTGCTGATCTGAGTTGGATCTCTCACATGTTTAAGGCCACAGGTATGGAACAACTGGTCTGAGTTTACTCTGGTCCTATGACTTGGTCATCTGGCTCATCTGGTTCATCTGGTCCTGTGACAAAAGTGTGTAATAGCTCTCCAGGCTTAGGTTTAGAACTAGTACAGCATTACTTCCACCACACTGTTAGGGAAAGCAACTGACCAAACCAATCCCAAATTCAAGGAATAAGGGAATAGAATCTATTTATGGGAGAAGCAAAGGATTATGGTCATTTTAACAATCAACTACAGATATACAGATGTAAGGAATACATCTCAACATAAAAACTCTTCCTATTCTTCTTAGATCCAGCAATTCCATCATTGTTAATTTATTTGGGTAAATATATTTTGAGCAGGCAACCATAGATATAGTGAAGGATATTTACAGTAACATTGATTATATTAGCAGAACAGTGAAAAATTTCCACCAGTAGAATATTATTTCACTAAATAGCTACTTCCTTTAATGAAAATCACTGCAGCCTTTAGATATTTATTACATGAAAAGATTCACATGGTTAATTATTTAATGAAATAAGAAATTATAAAATATATGCATAGCATGATATCTCACATGTATACATATTTATATAGATAACTTTATAAATGCATTTTTTTAAGATTTATTTATTTATTTCTCTCCCCTTCCCCCCCACCCCCACCCCAGTTGCCTGTTCTCTGTGTCCATTTGCTGTGTCTTCTTTGTCCGCTTCTGTTGTTGTGAGCGGCACGGGAATCTGTGTTTCTTTTGTTGCATCATCTTGTTGTGTCAGCTCTCCGTGTGTGCAGCACCATTACTGGGCAGCCTGGACAAGCTGCACTTTCTTTCACGCTGGACAGCTCTCCTTACGGGGTGCATTACTTGCACGTGGGCCTCCCCTACACAGGGGACACCCTTGCGTGGCACAGCACTCTTTGTGCGCATCAGCACTTCACATGGGCCAGCTCCACATGGGCCAAGGAGGCCCGGAGTTTGAACCGCGGACCTCCCATATGGTAGACGGACACCCTAAACACTGGGCCAAGTCCACCGCTTATAAATTCATTTTAAAAGACTGGATGCTAATTAAAAATAGTGGTGACATTCTTTGGCGGGTGAAATTATGATTGGATTTTGCAAATCTCTTTGTAACTTTTTATTCTTTTGATTTCATCTACAATTAATTCATTAATTCTCCTTTATTTTTTCCTTTGATGTCTACCACAAGACAGTCACTATACCTGTCATCTTAAATCTCATGTTTTACCTATGGAAACAGACATAAATAATTACAAAAATAACTATATGAATACCACTGTCATATATGCTAGAAATAAAACATAGGGTCAGCAATGAGTGTACTCCAAGGAGACCTAAACTAATCTGGTGAATTGCAGGTGTCATGTTTAGGATGAGTATCAGAGAAGGTTCCCTATAACAGTGGCATTTCAGCTGCCATAAAAAAAATTGCATATGAATTAGTTAGATATGGAATCATGGAGAAAGCCTTTCTACACAGCAGTAATAAAGAAAATGTGAGATCAGAGATACAAAAAAAGAAAAACTGGAACATCAATGTTAGCTGTGAAATTGTGTTGATTTATTTACTTATTATTTTATCAAAAATAGCATATATGCACATTAAAGAAAAAGAAAACAAAAACTATTCAGTGAAATATAACTTTTCCTGTTACAACAAACTTACTAAGATACTGCTGCAGTCAAGTTACTGAATTCTGACTGACCTCAAGGTCTGATTGACATCAGATCTCATTTGGGCAGGTGTGGAAACAACTTTAGTCTTCATTTGGGAATATGAGATTAGTAGATCCCATCTA